>NW_027601490.1:0-138000 GCF_053455715.1 Rhinoraja longicauda | reverse complement strand
GCGCCCTCTTCTGGTTTATATATATTCTTAAGCTGAGCACAAACAATGTATTAGTAACTCAGCGGGACAAGCAGCATCTCTGAAGAGAAAGGATGGGTGACCTTTTCGGGTCAAGACCCTTCTCAGACTGGTTCAGTCAACCCAAAATGTCACCCATTCCTTCTCTCCAGAAATGCTGCCTGTCCCGCTGAGTTACTCCAGCATTTTGTGTCTCTCTTCGGTTTAAACCATCATCTGCAGTTCCTTTCTACACAACCGACGTATTATTCAGGATTCCGGATAGTTCAGCTCACTGGCTCACTCTAACACTATAGCTATAAGATGAGAGGGGCAAAATGTAATGAAGATATGAAAGTCATATTGTTTTACACAGAGAGTAATGGGGGCCTGGAACACAATGCCAGTGGTTGAGGCAAATATAATGGTGGTGTTTGATAGGCTTTTGGATAGGCACATGGAGGTGCAAGGAATATAAGGGGATATGGATCATGTTCAGGCAGATGAGATCAGTTTAACTTTGCATCATGTTTCGCACAAACATTGTGGGCCAAAAGGGCTCATTCCTGTACTGTACTGTTCTTATACATAAGAATCTGTTAGAGAAAAAACATCAGCAATTACAATGTTTTGCACTGATATGGCATCTTTATAATGGGGAAACAGCCTTGTTACTACTGGCAAAAGCTATCAAACAAGAATTGATACCAAACCATTTAGAGTACTGACCAAGAGATTGGCAACAATAGACAATAGACAATAGACAATAGGTGCAGGAGTAGGCCATTCAGCCCTTCGAGCCAGCACCGCCATTCAATGCGATCATGGCTGATCACTATCAATCAGTACCCCGTTCCTGCCTTCTCCCCATACCCCCTCACTCCGCTATCCTTAAGAGCTCTATCCAGCTCTCTCTTGAAAGCATCCAACGAACTGGCCTCCACTGCCTTCTGAGGCAGACAATTCCACACCTTCACCACCCTCTGACTGAAAAAGTTCTTCCTCATCTCCGTTCTAAATGGCCTACCCCTTATTCTCAAACTGTGGCCCCTTGTTCTGGACTCCCCCAACATTGGGAACATGTTATCTGCCTCTAATGTGTCCAATCCCCTAATTATCTTATATGTTTCAATAAGATCCCCCCTCATCCTTCTAAATTCCAGTGTATACAAGCCCAATCGCTCCAGCCTTTCAACATACGACAGTCCC
The DNA here is from genome assembly GCF_053455715.1 of Rhinoraja longicauda. Taxonomy (NCBI): domain Eukaryota; kingdom Metazoa; phylum Chordata; class Chondrichthyes; order Rajiformes; family Arhynchobatidae; genus Rhinoraja; species Rhinoraja longicauda. The sequence continues at coordinate 136,794 of NW_027601490.1, read as the reverse complement.
GCCATTCCGGGAATTAATCTAGTGAACCTACGCTGCACGCCCTCCATAGCAAGAATATCCTTCCTCAAAGTGGGCCAAGAACAATATAAGGATTCAGGAGAGCATTTCATATTGTGGGACTGGGTGTCAAAAAGCAAATAAAAAGGTATTGGGGGGGGGGACAGAGTTAGAAGAAGTAGTGCATTGGGATGTGGACTGTTTGATTATGAGGTTCCACTTTTAGAAAAGTGATCTGAATATAATCTTTATGAGCCAATGATAACTGGGCAACAAATTGGTCAGGATTGACAATGTAAAGGCTCTGACCTTTAGACTTTAGAGATACAGTGCAGAAACATGCCCTTTGGCCCACCGAGTCAGCGCTGACCTGCAATTACGCTGACACTAGATCTGTCCTACTCACAAGGGACAATTTTGCAATTTTACCAAAGCTAATTAACCAACAAGCCTGTACGTCTTTGGCGTGTGAGAGGAAAATGGAGCACCCGGAGAAAACTCATGTGATCACAGGGAGAATGTACAAACTCCGTACAGACAACAGCCGAAGTGAGGATCAGACTCAGGTCTCTTGCGCGATAAGACAGCAACTCTCCCACTGCACAATTGTGCCACCCTGACTGCGGAGCTTTAGATATGATTAAATTACAGGAGGATGCAATATACTCAGGAGAGCATTGAATAAATTGAGCCTGAAGATATTAATAGCATAAATGAACTATTTCAATGACAGTGAACTGGAAACATGGCTGGAGATTGGTGATATCTGTGATAGGAATGGGGTCATCTTAGTACAGTACAGCATATAATGGCCATGAACCTCTTCCATTCAGGCCTGAGATAATGATCAGTAAGGGGGCAGAATTCATAACATCGAAATTGCAGCTCATTTAAGATCCAATATAAGAGGAACAATTGGAGGGATCCAATATAGGAGGAACAATTGGAGGTAATGAAGAGATTGAAAGAGTCAGTGGAGAGTTAGACCTGGGTGCCAAAGATGTATATTATCTCTGAATAATAACATCAAAGTGAGCAGGTTGACGAGGAAGCAATGGAAGTCACAGTTGGGAAGTACAGGTGCAGCTCGTAGAGCTGCTATCTCATTGCTTCAAGAGATGAAATCAGTCCGGACTGCTGTTGCTTCCTGTGTGGTGTTTGCATGCTCCCCATGTGAATGTGTAGGGGTTTTTTCCAGATTGGCTACTTTCCTCCCAAATGTCAAAAATACACAGGTTGGTAGGTTAATTGGCCACTGTAAATTGGCCTCTGGAGATGATGGGGAAATTAGCAACATTAAATAACGGCATGCATGTAAATGGGTTGTGATGATTGGTGCAGACTCAGTGGGCCACTGGGTTTGTTTCAATACTACATGGCTGTATGCCTCAGATATTGCATCTTGTGGGATCCCCAGAAGCAATATCGTGGAGCCAGGAACAGAAACAAAATCCTCAAGGGTAGAGAGCATGCTCAAACTTGAGCATAGGGCCAGATCTGAGGAGAAGAAGCACTCTTCCAATGGCATGGGACCAGGGAAAGCAGAGTAATATGCAGATAATTGAGAATGGAATCCATTTGGAGGTGCGATCTTGCTCCAAGGGGGAATTATAATGTCATAGTCACGGAGATGGGAAACAGGCCCTCAGGCCCAATTTGTCCTTGCCAACCAAGATGCCCCATCTACACTCGTCCCACCTGTCCTCATTTGGCCCATATCTCTCTAAACCTTTCCTATCCATATAACTGTCTAATTGGTTAAACAAAGTGTTATATCACACAAGAATAATATCACAATCACAATCACAATAATACTTTATTAGCCAAGTATGTTTTGCAAAATATGAGGAACTTCATTTGCCATGCAGTCATAACAATAAAAAGCAACAGGACACACACAATACATTTTAACATGAACATCCACCACAGTGACTCCTCCACATTCCTCACTGTGATGGAAGGCAAAAAAAAGTTCAATATCTCCCTTCTTTGTCCTCCAGTGGTCGGCGGCCTCTAACCTTCGATTAACGGGACGATCTTGACTCCCGTAGCCGGCGGAGGGCCTTCCTCGTCGGGGCAATCCAGGTCCTGCATCATTGGGGGGGGGGGATTTCAGCTCCCCCGTGCCAGGCGATCGGACCCCGGGTCGGGGCTATCGAATGTCGTGTAGCTTGGAGCTCCCGACCACTCTCAACCCGAGACTGCGAGCTCCTTGATGTTAAGTCCGCAGGCCACGTTGGAGCGTCGATCCCAGGCAAGGGATCGCCTGCTCAGATGTTAAGTCCACACTCCGCAGAGGCTCAAAGTCAGTCCAAGGCAAGACCTCCAGCTCCGTGTTGTTAGGCCACAGATACGATCCGGAAAGCAATCGCATCTCCGGCAAGGTATGAGATTCAAAAAAGGTTTCCCCCGACCCCCCTCCCCCACCCCCCACATAAAACAAACCAGAGAACATTACACAAACTTTTAAAACTTACCAAAAATAACAAAAAGAATTCGAAAAGGACAGACAGACTGTAGGCGAGGCAGCAATCGTGCGGCGCCCCCTGGTGGTATATTATGATTGTGATTGTGCTGACCATTCCATAATCACTCCTGTATTAAACTCTGCTCTTCTACTCGCCACCTTCCAATACAGTAAATCCATATGTGTAATCATCTGTCTCTTTAAACTTTCCCCATCATTTAAGCTAATTTTCTTTTGTTCTTTTAAGAGCCACAAATGAAAAAAAAGGCCTTTATTTTAAAATATTGAGTGCACTTTGGAAGAGGTACTAATTATGCTAAATTTCACTGCACATACAATTAAGTTAATTGGCAAGTTAGACTAAGGTGATAATTTATGTTCTCAGAATGTAATTGTGATGAAATCAGAATTAATGTTCATTTTAAACAAAATATGACGTTCTATTTAGTTCATTGCAGTGATAATCTAATATGTGCTGTCATTACAGAAATTTGTGAGTTATCTTCTAAATGCAGGTTACTAAATTATGAAAGAATAAATGAATAGTTTGGTTAATTAGAATTTAACATTCAAATAAGCAAAATTTAAGAGTTTAGTAAGTCAAGAGCATAATGCCAACAAAGGCACTGATTTAAATAGACTCAATAATGCAGTTAATGTTCTGCCTGAATTTAACAGTAAGGGAGTTGTGCAGGATAGAAGATTTATGAAGTCATTAGTGTGCAACTTGAGCTTTTAATACCTAGCTTTCATTGATATTTGGAGGGATGTCTGCACACCCAAGCAGCTTTAGTTCACACAACACAGAACACAAAGCAGTACAGCACAGGAACAGGTCCTTCAGCCCACAATATCCATGCTGAACATAATGCTAAGAAATCTAACCTCCACTTTATTAAGGAAACAAATATCCAGCATAAACAAATTATGCCAGCAACACAGTTCAACCTCTGGTTAGTCACAAGGATAATTTCCTGCTGCAGGCTACCACCCCAATGAAAGTAAATAGACAATAGACAATAGGTGCAGGAGTAGGCCATTCAGCCCTTCGAGCCAGCACCGCCATTCAATGCGATCATGGCTGATCACTCTCAATCAGTACCCCGTTCCTGCCTTCTCCCCATACCCCCTCACTCCGCTATCCTTAAGAGCTCTATCCAGCTCTCTCTTGAAAGCATCCAACGAACTGGCCTCCACTGCCTTCTGAGGCAGACAATTCCACACCTTCACCACTCTGACTGAAAAAGTTCTTCCTCATCTCCGTTCTAAATGGCCTACCCCTTATTCTTAAACTGTGGCCCCTTGTTCTGGACTCCCCCAACATTGGGAACATGTTTCCTGCCTCTAATGTGTCCAATCCCCTAATTATCTTATATGTTTCAATAAGATCCCCCCTCATCCTTCTAAATTCCAGTGTAAAGGTGCAAGCTCTGCTGAATTATGCAGTTCGCTTTCTCCTTCATCTCAAACCTGCCTTTTTTACACGTGCTTTCTGATGCTTTCTTCCTGGTGTTTCATTCTCCCGAGGGATCTGGTCCTTTAGTTGCTTCTGTTCCTGGTCTGACCTCAGATCTACTTCAATATCACAGGAGATGTATTGTTTTTCAATGGAGCTTCAAGACAAATAATAGCTAAAACACCAGCATGTGACAAAAAACATGAAAGATTTCAATATAGTAATTTTGTTATCTACTCATCAATATCATGCAGTGAAAATATTGATTTCATGAAATATCAATATGTTATAACTCAGTGTGCTGCTAAACCTTTTCATCTTCCTTTACTTGAACATGTGATTAGGTACAATGGTAGAAACTAAGTCACACATTAGAAATACTTCTATTCAGTAAATATTTCAGCTAGAAGAATTTTATTTTATTTGTTGGTTAAGGATTACGAGATTTTTTAAAAAACACGTGGGATGTAAAAGACCCGGAAAGTGATTAAGTTAGACTAATCAACTAATCTTAATAAATTATTAATTAAAATTAATTTATTAACGCTGACACTGTGGTTCAGCCCTAGTAACCCATGTTCAATCCTGACTTCTGGTGTCATACATGTGTGTTTTTCATGTTTTTCCTGTGAATATGTCGGTTTCTTCAGGGTTTCTCCGGTCTTCTGTCACATCCCAGGGATATATGGATTGGAAGGTGAATTGGCTGCTCTAAATTGTTCCCAGTGTGTTATCATATTCATATCATATATATACAGCGCGGAATCAGGCCTTTTCGGCCCACCAAGTCCGCGCCGCCCAGCGATCCCTGCACATTAACACTATCCTACACACACTAGGGACAATTTTTTTAAACATTTACCCAGTCAAATTAACCTACATACCCGTACGTCTTTGGAGTGTGGGAGGAAACCGAAGATCTCGGAGAAAACTCACGCAGGTCATGGGGAGAACGTACAAACTCCTTACAGTACAGCACCCATAGTCAGGATCGAACCTGAGTCTCCGGCGCTGCATTCGCTGTAAAGCAGCAACTCTACCGCTGCGCTACCGTGCCGCAATCAAAGATCAGTGGAATTTCATAGGATTAGTGTAGGGTTGATGTAAATGATTACCAAATGGTTGGTGTAAATGATTATCAAATGGGCTGAAGGGCCTGTTTCCGTGTTGCATGACTATGAATCTGAGACCAGGTTGGCTGCACTAACTTTTCTTTTCCTCCATTATAGAATATTTTACTAATATTTAATAGGCAAATAACTAACCTGACACAAACAATGAACCTGTCCTGAGGCATTAACATACTACTATTTGATTAGCAGGCAAATAACCTGTTGCTGGCGTTACTTGTCGTTTAATTTTTTTCTCAAGGTTTTTTTTAACTTCATCTATAAAGTTTTATTGCCTATTACAGCTGTATAAAACTTAGGTTAGGCCACTTTTGGGATATTGTGTGGAGTACTGAGTACCGATAACTGAGAAGATATGGAGGCGTTGGAGAATAAATGGAACAGGTTCACTAGGATGGTGTCTGGGTGAGAGAACATTAGCTATAAGAAGAGGTGCAATGGATCTCGGTTGTTTTCTCTGGGGCACTGGAGGCTGAGGCGCGACTTTAGAGAAGTATATAAAATGATGGGAGGCATAGATAGGGTAGATTATCAAAATCTTTTTCCCCAGAATGGAAATCTCAATTAAAATGGGCACATTTTAAGGGCAAGACAAATTAAGTTTAAAGGAGATTGACAAGGCAAGTTTTTTACAGAGGATAATATGTTTCCTGAATCCACTACCAGTGGTGGTGGGAATAACAATGTTTAAGAAACATTTAGAAAGGTTCATGTATAGGCAGGGAATAGAGGGATATGGACCATGAGCTGGAAGATGTGCAATTTAAAATGACATCAAGGCACAGAAACCATGGGTTGAAGGACCTCTTCCTGTTCTAACTAATGTGAGAATAACACATCGCTTTCCATAAAAGGGAATCAAATGTATTGTGGTATGTTCCTCTTTGATTGTTCTGAGTAGTGGCTATGGTAGATATGTTCTGTAAGCTTCACCATGCTCTGTTTTTATTAACAAAGCAGTCATGCTTGTTAGGTTCAAGCAGGGCATAACTCTGCTTTTAGAGAATCAGTAAGTCTAGAATTCTTAAATGTGGTTTATATGTCTTGGTACCATTGATAAACACATGTTTTTGTTGTACTCCTCAATGAATTTATTTGTGTACTCAGGACCATGGTATGATTTTAAAACAATCATTGAAATCTTCCATTTTTGAGGAAGAGATCAAACATGTTTCCTCCTTTCCCTATTTGAATCATAGCTGCAACGTGTTCTGAGCGTGACTGAACATCAGAGCAGCCACAGGCTTAAACTCTGCTTAATTAATGTGGCAAACAACTTGATAACCTTGCATCAAATTTTTTTGTTAATTCTGTGGATGAATTTTAACAGTTTCAGCTACTTGGCTTCTTATTTTGTTGGTGATTGACATAGCTTGGAATAAATCCATAGGAATTAGGATGCATTTTGTACTTCCCTGCATTTGAGATGACACCATATATTGCAGTCAGCCCACAGTCATCTTTAATGGCAATTGTTCCAAGATAGTTCCAATTAAAGTGACTGACAAGCTTGGCAGATGCTGGAGTTTGATATATGTCACTTGGAATAATTTGAAAAAGATAATGCGAATCTCCCCTGTCACCGAAAATTCAGCAGATGATGCATGACGGATATCTCAGAGCATGAAGATAATGCAATCATATAAAATAATCAGGAGACGATATATACATTTAATTTAATTGATGTGATAGTAAAAGACAAGGAAGCAGCTAAAATATGAAAAACTAATTGTTACTAATATTGGAAATAAATTATCAAACTAAACATACTGTGTTTAATCTACTGTGATGGAACATATTGCAGTTCTTATTACTGTTTAACATGAAATTGTTAGAACCTTATTTCGTTATATTGAAATATAATAAAATCTCCAGCATAAACCAGAGAACATTCTAAATAATCATAGCTACATTTTAGTATTGAATTATGAGTTTGTTTGAACTCTTGGGATAATGGATGAGTTTGCTTATTGGCCATTTCTCCTTGTTTAATGCCTGTATGTGTTTGTAAATGAAGTTGACCATTTTGTAATGGCCCCAATCATCCTTAAATCTTAGAAACTCAGCAGGTCAGGCAGCATCTCTGGATAATACTTTGTGTCATTTCACTGAGTTATTCCAACACTCTGTGTCTTGTTCTCCCACTGAATTACATCAGCACTTTGTGTCATTTTTTTGTAAACCAGCATCTGCAGTTCCTGCATCTACGTCTTAAATCTTAGGACCAGAATTGCTGAAAAACATTGCTTTGAACTGTTTTTTTAACCAATCGAATTCCAGCTTCAGTAACATAAATGCTGCAGGAAAGGGAAGTAAAAGGACAGTAAAGTTTGAGATTATCATATCATATCATATCATATATATACAGCCGGAAACAGGCCTTTTCGGCCCACCAAGTCCGTGCCGCCCAGCGATCCCCGTACATTAACACTATCCTACACCCACTAGGGACAATTTTTACATTTACCCAGCCAATTAACCTGCATACCTGTACGTCTTTGGAGTGTGGGAGGAAACCGAAGATCTCGGAGAAAACCCACGCAGGTCACGGGGAGAACGTACAAACTCCTTACAGTGCAGCACCCGTAGTCAGGATCGAACCTGAGTCTCCGGCGCTGCATTCTGCATGCAACTCTACCGCTGCGCTACCGTGCCGATTAGATAATTAGTATAACGGGAAACCTACTAAAAACAAACAAAAAAAAAGTAAATGAGTAAGAATTAAAATGAGAGGATATTTGAAAAATGTTGGTTAGAAATAATTTTTTAATTGTGGCAGTTTAATATTATTGCAGTAAATGTCTTTAACATTTGATTTTTATTATTTTAATATTTATATATATTTCAGTGTGACAGTGCCTGTTGAAAGTATGTAAAACTGTCTCATTGCCTTGAGTTCCCAGTAGTCCAAGGCTCATACCATCTCGCAGAGTTTTATTACTGCGTGTGGTAGTATGAATGTCTCTGCTATTTGAAGTTGTTTAATGAGCCGGAATTATTATTCATGTTGCGTAGTCTAGTTACATGTGACAGATTAATTTACAGAAAGAGTCAGAAAAATAGGCATATATTGAAATCTGCAAAAACTGAACCGTGAGACAATTTCCACTTTGGGTGTGCTTATAAAAGAGTCCACAAACTGCATAAAGTCACAGTGTTCAGTTTAGAGTTTAGAGATGCATAGGGTTGCCAACTGTCCCGTAATAGCTGGAACATCCCGTGTTTTGGGCTAAATTGGTTTGTCCCGTACGGGACCGCCCTTGCCCGTATTAGTAGGGTTGCCAACATCCTCACTCCCAAGTAAGGGACAAAGGGTGACGTCACCGCCCCGCACCCCACGTGACCTCACCCAGCCAGCCGCCACGTGCTCCCGCTCCACCAATGGCGGCCACCCGGCCCTGGCAGCCGCCATTGGTGGAGTGGGAGCACATGACCACTGGCTGGGTGAGGTCACATGGTGCGCAGGGCTGTGACGTCACTTTGTCCCATATTTAGGAGTGATGAAGTTAGCAACCCTGGAGATACAGCATGGAAAAGGGCCCTTTGGCCTACCAAGTCCATACCAACCCTTCACACTAGTTCTATGTTATCCCACTCCCTAGAAACTAGGGGCAATTTAGAGAGGCCAATTAACTTACAAACCCACAAGTCATAGAGTCAAAGAGTGATACAGTGTGGAAACAGGCCCTTCGGCCCAACTTGCCCACAGCAGCCAACATGTCCCAGCTACACCAGTCCCACCTGCCCGCATTTGGTCCATTTCCCTCCAAACCTGTCATACCCATGTACATGTCAAACTGTTTCTTAAATGCTGGGATAGTCCCTGCCTCAACTACCTCCTCTGGCAGCTTGTTCCATACACCCACCACCCTTTGTGTGAAAAAGTTACTCCTCAGATTCCTATTAAATCTTTTCCACTTCACCTTAAACCTGTGTCCTCTGGTCCTAGATTCACCTACTCTGGGCAAGAGACCCTGTGCATCTACCAGATCTATTCCTCTCATGATTTTATATACCTCAATAGATCACCCCTCATCCTCCCGGGCTCCAAAGGATAGAGTCCCAGCCTACTCAACCTCTTCCTATAGCTCCAACCCTTTAGCCCTGACAACATCCTTGTAAATCTTCTCTGTACCCTTTCCAGCTTGACAACATCTTTCCTATGTGTCTTTGGAATGTGGGAAGATATCAGAGCACCCGAATGAAACACACACACCGAGAATGTGCAAACCCCACACAGACAGCAGTCAAGTTTTAGGATCGAAACTGGGTCTCTGGCCCTGTGCCACTGTGCCACCCTGTAAAGGCTTTTGAGGACCTAAGAAACAGAACCAGAAAAAGGCTAACTGGCCTTCATCCCTGCTTTGCAATTCAACAAAAGTATGTCTGAAATTGTAAGTCCTTAGCTCAGCAGCACTTCCCTGCACTCAACTCTCTTCCTTCCTAATTAAAAATATATCCACCTCTACCTTCAACGTATTGTGAGGCAGCCCATCCACAACTTTGGGCCATTGATAGGGTGAACGTACTGTCTTTTTCCCAGGTTAGGGGCATGGGTTTAAGGTGAAAGGGGAGAGAGATAATAGGATCCCAATGATCAACTTTTTCACTCAGAGGGTCGTATGATTATGAAACGAAATGTGTGAGGAAGTGGTTGAGGCATATACAATATCAACATTTAAAAAACATTTGGACAGCTACATGGACAGGAAAGGTTTAAAGGTATATGGGTCAAACTCAGACTAGTATAGATGGCGTATCTTGGTCACCTATCCCCACCGAAGCCTCTTTTCTTTCTGAATACCAATGAAAAGTATTCACTTAGAACGTTGCCTATGCCTATTGCAGAAAGAGGTGAACACTGCCCAGTCCATCATGGGTACTGATCTCCCCACCATCAAAGGGATCTACAGAAGTTACTGGCTGAAAAAAGGAGCCAGCATTGTCAGAAACCCATACCATCCTGGCTACGCTTTCAGATTTAGATTTTAGATTTAGATTTAGAGATACAGCGCGGAAACAGGCCCTTCAGCCCACCGGGTCCGCGCCGCCCAGCGATCCCTGCACATTAACACTATCCTACACACACTATGGACACTTTTTACATTTGCCCAGCCAATTAACCTACATACCTGTACGTCTTTGGAGTGTGGGAGGAAACCGAAGATCTCGGAGAAAACCCACGTAGGTCACGGGGAGAACGTACAAACTCCGTACAGACGGCGCCCGTAGCCAGGATCGAACCTGAGTCTCCGGCGCTGCATTTGCTGTAAGGCAGCAACTCTACCGCTGCGCCACCGTGCCGCCACTGTCATCAGGAAGAAGATATAGGAACCTGAAAACTGTAATGTCCAGGTACAGCAGCAGCTTCTTCCCTACAATTCCCTACATCAGGCTATTAAACACTACAGCCTCTAAATAAGCTTCCTTTTTCTCTTTTTCCAATCCTCAATGTCGCTTGACAGCCAGGGTTCCCTGCACTTTCACCCTTAAAGGACCAGGTTTGGCCTTGGATTTTTGCTATTTTTCAATTGAATGCTTCCCACCGTATCTCCCGGTTGCTCCCAGTGTATCTTTGCTGCTCCCAGGGCATTTTTGCCAGGTATTGTCTTATTTACTGAAGTTGGCATTCCTCCAACTTAAGGCCTTTATTCCCTGTCTTTTTCCATCACTACTTTGAAATATATATAGTTATGGTCGCTATCTCCAAAGTGCTCCCCATTGACACATTTGGAAATGATTTTTCATGAAGTCGATGCTGAGTTAAATTGCTTTATGTGTGCTTTTTAATAATGTGTCAAAATTGATCCAATTTCTAGACCTGTTTTCACACGCTTGCTGTTATTCCTTTCAAATCCCAGTAACACTACAAATGAAAAGTCATTGAAGAATCTTTCATTTCTAGTTGGTTAATTAAGTAACAGTTTGTGGAAGTACACCCGTCATTGAAATTTGACTGGCAGGGAAGGAAAATTAAAGGGCAAATAAAAGTGCCTGACAGTCAATGGATCCATTGGGAAACTTTGACTCTCAGGTATTCAGGACTCAATTTGTTTCGGGCTTTCACACATGCTCGGCCAAATATGGAAGTCTGAAATGTCCCGCAGCTCAGGTGCCAACACGTCTCTCTCTTGTTCCACTGCTGGAGCTATCGATGAGTCTAGTGCAAAATACTGGACACGATGCAGAAAGGTGCATGCTGCACTTTTCATCTAGCACCCTGCTTTATGCCAGGGCTGTAAAATTCCCCATCTGCATGACGAGAACGCCAAATCTAAGAGGAAAAAATTGCAGGAAATACTTCACCTTATTTTACCTTATTTTACTTTTTCCAGTAAAATGCCAGTATTTTATGGTGTCATTCATTCAATTTATGGGTTATTTTATATTATAAATGTTATTAAGTTAAATTATTTAAATATACCTCACCAGGGACATTTACACACAGATGTGAAAGCCTCTGATGATGAGGAGGCCTACCCCATAGCCGCAGCCCACCCCCACCCTGAACGTTGCCTCACATGTGTAGGAGAGGGGCAGAGGGAAGTATGAGAGGGCACAGCAATCAATTCTGAAAAGGCCAGCATTCTACATACATTCAAATTTTGTATATGCAAAACAGATTCCCGAGAAATATGCAAAACAGATTCCTATTGTCTATTGAAACATAATTTAAAACATCCCTCTTTCAAGAGCTGCACAATTGTATTTTATGTTCAAGCCAAACTTGGGTTTGGCCACATATTGTTAACACAGCATTAGTTTAGCAATGGTGCCAGGGTTGACATGTCAGTGATACTCTGGCTGGCTCTCACCCAGCCAATAACGGTATTACCTGGCCGGTTTTTATACACACAGCTTCCTTTCCATCATCTGGTGAATCACGTCAACAACAGCATTAACATTTACTCTTCAATCAATTATTGTCATTATTTTGATTTCCGTCAGACCTTTGCTCCACACATGCCTACAAGGGCACTGCAGGGTGTACAACGTGACTACTTGCAGCTCTCAAATATCGGCAAATGCATTTGCAAGAACCAAAGTCTTCAGGTGATACTTTTATAGACGACGATATTTGGATTTTTTTTTTCTCTCATGGATGTCAGTGTTCTACAACAGGATGGCTGGGTTGGGTTCCAGAGAGGGGAAGCCTGCAAAGAATGGGGGTTTTTTCAGATGAAAGAGTGCATGGAAAGGGATGGCCAGGCCACCTCCATTTACAATCAGATAGGCAACTCCCACTTGATTGTCTGGGGTTATGGGGAGAAGGCAGGAAGATGGGGTTAGGAGGAAGAGATAGTTCAGCCATGATTGAATGGCGGAGTAGACTTGATGGGCCAGATCACTTATGACCTTATGACCTTAATTCTGCTTGTTTAGAAGTCAGCCAAAACATCACTGAGATTAAAAGTGGGATTAACAAGGAAGCGCAAGAAGTGTTTATGTGCGTGGATCGCTGGTCGGTGTGGACTCGGTGGACTGAAGAGCCTGTTTCCGTGCTGTGACGTTAAACTAAATTAAACCAAACTAAATTTGTTTATACTGCTTTTTTTGTATGTTTTGCATGTTTCATGATGTAGTGAAATTTTCTCTTTTTTTTCCAACATGTGTTTTGTTTGTGGTTGTAAATTGAATGGAAATAATATGTAGAGGTGCGAGCCATTGTAAGTGACTGCAATATTTCATCTTTGGAGAGACACTATGAGAAGCAGTATAAACAAATTTAGTTCCTGTTGTAGAACACTGACATCCATGAGAGAAAAAAAAATCCAAATATCGTCGTCTATAAAAGTATCACCTGAAGACTTTGGTTCTTGCAAATGCATTTGCCGATATTTGAGAGCTGCAAGTAGTCACGTTGTACACACTGCAGTGCCCTTGTAGGCATGTGTGGAGCAAAAGTCTGACGGAAATCAAAATAATGACAATAATTGATTGAAGAGTAAATGTTAATGCTGTTGTTGACGTGATTCACCAGATGATGGAAAGGAGGCCAGGTAACACCGTTATTGGCTGGGTGAGAGCCAGCCAGAGTATCACTGACATGTCAACACTGGCACCATTGCTAAACTAATGCTGTGTTAACAATATGTGGCCAAACCCAAGTTTGGCTTGAACGTAAAATACAATTGTGCAGCTCATTAAAGAGGGATGTTTTGAATTGTGTTTCAATAGACAATAGTCAAGTCAAATTTATTTGTCACATACACATACACGATGTGCAGTGAAATGAAAGTGGCAATGCCTGCGGGTTGTGCACATAAAAGAATTACAGTTACAGCATATAAATAAAGTTAATAAGTTACTATTAGTGTCGACAAAAATTTAGTCTCTGGGGTTATAAAAGTTGACAGTCCTGATGGCCTGTGGGAAGAAGCTCCGTCTCATCCTCCCCGTTTTCGCAGCGTGACAGCGGAGGCGTTTGCCTGATCGTAGCATCTGGAACAGTCCGTTACTGGGGTGGCAGGGGTCCCTCATGATCTTGCTTGCTCTGGATCTGCACCTCCTGATGTATAGGTCCTGCAGGGGGATGAGTGTAGTTCCCATGGTGCGTTCTGCCGAACGCACTACTCTCTGCAGGGTCATCCTGTCCTGGGCAGAGCTGTTCCCAAACCAGACTGTAATGTTGCCGGACAGGATGCTCTCTACAGCCCCAGAGTAGAAGCAATGAAGGATCCTCAGAGACACTCTGAATTTCCTCAATTGTCTAAGGTGGTAAAGGCGCTGCTTAACCTTACCCACCAGTGCGGCCAGGTATAACAGGTATAACAGAGCTTTATTTGTCATTCGGTACTGAAGTACCGAACGAAACTACGTCAAATCCTCTGTGATGCAGACTCCCAAGTATTTAAAACTGCTCACCCTATCCACAGTATACCCATCTATCTCCAGTGGCGTGTACGTCCCTGGATGTTTAGCCCTTCTGAAGTCCACAATCAGCTCCTTTGTTTTAGTGACATTCAAGAGGAGGCTATTGTCCTGACACCAGAGTGCCAGATCAGCCACCTCCTCCCGGTAGGCCTTCTCATCATTGTTGGAGATCCGGCCCACCACCACAGTGTCATCAGCAAACTTGATGATGGAGTTTGAGCTGAACCTGGCCCCACAGTCATGTGTGTACAGGGAGTACAGTAGGGGGCTAAGGACGCAGCCCTGGGGGGATCCTATGTTCAGGGTGAGGGAGCTAGATGTGTGTTCCCCCATCCTGACCACTTGGGGCCTGGCAGTGAGAAAGTCCAGGACCCAGGCACACAGAGGGGTGCTAAGCCCCAGTTCCAGCAGCTTCTCAACCAGTCTGCTGGGGACTATTGTGTTGAATGCTGAACTAAAGTCAATGAACAGCATCCTCACATAGCCCCCCTGGCTGTCCAGATGAGAGAGAGCGGTGTGTAGAACCTGGGAGACCGCATCATCCGTGGACCTGTTCGGACGGTATGCGAACTGTAGTGGGTCCATGTTGCGAGGAAGGAGGGCGCAGATGTGCTTCTTGACTAGCCTCTCAAAGCATTTCATGACAACCGAGGTGAGGGCCACCGGTCGGTAGTCATTTAAACACGCTGGAGAGGCATTCTTTGACACCGTTACAATGATGGATCTTTTGAAGCATGCAGGGACCACGGACTTTGCCAAGGAGAGGTTGAATATTGTGGTGCAGGAGTAAGCCATTCAGCCCTTCGAGCCAGCACCACCATTCACTATGATCATGGCTGATCATCCACAATTAGTACTCCGTTCATGACTTCTCCCTATATCCTTTTGCTATCTTTAAGAGCTCTATCTAACTCTCTCTTGAAAGTATCTAGAGAATTGGCCCGCATTGCCTTCTGAGACAGAGAATTTCACAGATTCACAACTCTCTGGGTAAAAACGTTTTTTCTCATCTACGTTCTAAATGGCCTACCTCTTATCCTTAAAATGTGACCCCTGCTTCTGGACTCCCCCAACATCAGGAACCTTTTTTCTGCCTCCAACATGTCCAATCCCTTAATAATCTTATATGTTTCAATAAGTTCCCCTCTCATCCTTCTAAATACCAGAGTATACAAGCCCAGTCGCTCCATTCTTTCAACATATGACAGTTCCTCCAATCCGGGAATTAACCTTGTGGACCTACGCTTCACTCCCTCAATAGCAAGAATGTCCTTCCTCAGGTTTGGAGACCAAAACTGCACACAATACTCCAGGTGTGGTCTCACTAGAGCCCTGTACAACTGCAGAAGGACCTCTTTGCTCCTATACTCAACTCCTCTTGTTAGAAGGCCAACATGCCATTAGCTTTCTTCACTGCCTGCCGTAACTGCATGCTTCCTTTCAGTGTCTGGTGAACAAGGACATCCAGATCTCGTTGTACTTCCCCTTTTCCTAACTTGACACCGTTCAGATAATAATCTGCCTTCCTGTTCTTGCCACAAAAGTGGATAACCTCACATTTATCCACATTAAACTGCATCTGCCATGCATCTGCCCACTCACACAACCTGTCCAAGACACCCTGCATCCTCATAACATCCTGCTCACAGTTCACACTGCCACCCAGCTTTGTGTCATCTGCAAATTTGCTAATGTTACTTTTAAACCCTTCATCTAAGTCATTGTAAACAGCTGTGGTCCCAGCACCGAGCCTTGCGGTACCCCACTAGTCACTGCCTGCCATTCTGAAAGTGACCCGTTAATCCCTACTCTTTGTTTCCTGTCTGTCAACCAATTTTCTATCCATGTCAGTACCCAATCCCCAATACCATGTGCTCTAATTTTACCCACTAATCTCCTATGTGGGACCTTATCAAAGTTCCTTACAGAACTATAGAAAGCATTCTCCATGTCTGAATTCAAAAATGTGGACATAATCCTTTCACCCATACAAATTCTGTTACATTATTCTGTTTTTGACTAACCTCAGCAACATATGCATCACCTCTTGCACTACCATGAACCTATTTTCTAATTTTATATATTTTTGAACTGATGTCTTCATTTTTCCACCGTCTTCATCTCTATTTACTTTCTTCACTGCCCTGTAGAATGTATGTGTAATTTACGTGTAATTTATGTTTTTGTGTGCAGTCAGAGTCTATATGCCTGTGATGCTATTGCATGCAACATTTACATTGTTCCTGTACTTCACCGTCCTTGTGCATATGATACTACTTCATCTCCAGTATTCCAATCCTTCTAACAGGTGGACCAGACTTTGGACATTGGACAGTTTCCTTTTCTTTGTCAACGGCACTAAAATATGGCGACCGTGCATTTATGTGTTGTGCAAAAGAATTTCACTGTGCTGTGCTTACGTGATATTAAAGAACCATTGAGTCAAACATTCAGTCTGAAGAAGGGTCTCAACCTGAAATGTCACCTATTCCTTCTCTCCCAAGATGCTGCCTGACCCGCTGACTTACTCCAGCATTTTGTGTCTACATTTGAAGAACCATTGAACCATAGACATGAAATTCAACACGACCTTTACTTCCAGTCGACGTGGCCCCAAAAATAATCCAATTTTTATTTGCCTAAAAAATCAAGGCAATTGGAAGAAAAGGTGATTTTTTTCATCACTATAACTAGGTAAACTAATGTCTCTTAGTGTCCTCATTTTCTCTTTCCACAGGTGCTTCCTGACCTCCTCAATGTTTCCAGTACTTTTTCTTTTTGTTTGAGGAAATCACGATTATTTGCCTGAAATTGTTGAAAATAATATTAGTTTCCAGAGTTGGAAGATAATGTACTATTCCTCAAGCTTATGATGGAGTAGAGGTCAGAGTGAGAATGGGAAGGAAAATTTAAGAGACAGGTAACGAGAAGCTCCGGGTGACGCTTGTAGGGTGAACAGAAATGTATAGCATAGTATCAGCCAAGTGGAGTTTGGTGCCTCTGATGTAGAGGAGACTACATGAGAGAGAGAGAAAGTTAAAGTAAAGGAGAAAAGTCCCTGGCAAACTTTCTCCCTGGGAGGCAACAGGGAGAGCCCTCTGAGGTTAATTCAATTATACTTGTCTCCTTGTCTCCTTGTCTCCTTTCTTTAAGATGGTCACTCCATAGTTCAATTTTCCAAGTACACTCTCCCTCTTTCCAATCAGAACAAATTTAGGATTTCCCCTCTCAATTCAATCCCTCTGCACCACCACCAACCAACTTCCAAATTAACAACACACATGCAACATACACGTGGTCATGCCCAAATAAATTTTTGTGTGTGATGTTGGTACTCAATTGTTTAATAATCAATTTTACACTTCCATAAAGAATGTGCATTCAAAAAATACATTTCTAGAACTTTCCTCTTTGGTGAAGGAGTCTAAAGCAAGCAATCCAAGTACCAATTTAAATTTCTGTCCTGTATGACAATGTTAGGAATCATTTCTCACGCAGAAAAATGGAAACCTTTTGCAAATATCTGCACCCTGATGCTTTATTTAAGATTTTGAATCTGAGATCAATATTTCTTTTGCTAGTAATGGTTTTTAAGACATTGGAGCCAAGTCAGTTGGGTAGAGTTGGACCAGCCATGATTTGCATAAGTAGATGAACAAGGACCCACCCACCCGGTAGGCCTGACTTGCCCGCCGCGGTGGTGGGCCCGCATCGTAGACAGGAACCCGCCCGGTAGGCCCAGCTCGCCACTGCACACCAGGGACTTGCCTGGCATGGACTGAGGCCCGGCTCACCTGCTGCTGATTAAGGACCCACGGGAGAGCCAGCAAGCAGACTGGCTGCGGGAGGGAGTGCATGGCCTCGATTGTGTCTTGGGCCGCTGGAGGCCCTACATCTGGGGCTCAGATGTATCGGGCACCACTCCAAGAGGCCGAGCACGTGGCCCGCACGCAGCCTACAGCGGTGGAGCAGTGGCGGAGGACACCACGGCTACGTTTGGCCAGGCCGACCCTGCAATACCACCAGGACAGCAGACCTTCACGGTCAGATCAAGATCAGTGCACTTACAACAGCTGGAACTTGGAAATGGCATCAAACTGGTGACTCTGTATACTGTCTCAGTGTACTTCTGCTATCCATTTGCATTTGATGTGAAATGCTTGTCTAATATGTATCTAAGTGCTTATGTATTGTGATATCTGTACTGAACTGTAAACAAAAAATAATTTCACTGTACCTGTCATTGCTATGGTGCTGACGCCATAAAACGCCATACCATAGAATGGAGGGGATGAATGGCCTACTTTTGTACTTAAACAATTAATTCTTGAGTAATCTGAGATAAAATTGATCAGAAATATATTGAACAGCTTCATCAGAATAGTCATTATAAGTGATGATGAACTATTTGTTTAGGAAAGGGAGAGAATCCAGGGAATTCTAGACTGGTGAGGCTCACATCAGTGGTAGGGAAGCTATTGAGAGAGTCGTTCATAGATACATAGATACATAGACAATAGATGCAGGAGTAGGCCATTTGGCCCTTCGAGCCAGCACCACCATTCAATATGATCATGGCTGATCATCCACAATCAGTACCCCATTACTGCCTTCTCCCCATTTCCCTTGATTCCGCTAGCCCTAAGAGCTCATTCTAGCTCTCTTTTGAATGCATCCAGTGAATCGACTTCCACTGCCTTCTGAAGCAGAGAATTCTATAAATTCACAGCTCTCTGTGTGAAAAAGTTTTTCCTCATCCCAGTTCTAAATGGCCTGCCCCTTATTCTTAAACTGGCCCCGAGCCCTGCACTCCCCCAACATCGGGGACATGTTTCCTGCATCTAGCATGTCCAATCCCTTAATAATTTTATGTTTCTATAAGATCTCCTCTCATCCTTCTAAATTCCAGCGAATACAAGCCCAGTCATTCCATTCTTTCATCGTACACCATCCTGGGAATTAACCTCATGAACATATGCTGCACTCCCTAAATAGCAAGAATGTCCTTCCTCAAAATAGAATCACCTCCCATTTGGAAGAGAATGGGTTAATTAGGGAATTCAATAGTCAATAGTCGTTTATTGCATGGAATTCAATGTGGCAGGTCTTTCTTACTAATGCAACACAGCTGATTGATAAGGGTAGGGCGGTAGATGTCATCCACATGGGATTTAGTAAGGAATTTGATAAAGTCCTCTATGGTAATCTGATCCAGATGATGAAGATGCATGTGGGATTAACGGTGACTTGATCGTAATTATATATGTATATAAGTGGAGCTCCGCAGAGACCTGTGCTGGAAATCCATTTATATTTATATATAAATCCAGGTATAAAGATTTTACACAGAGGCTGGTGAGTGCCTGGGACGCACTGGTGGTGGTGGTGGAGGCAATAATGTAATTTAAGAGGCTAATGCACATGGATATGCAGCGAATGGAGGGATATACACTGCAGGCAGATAAATGTTGGTCTTGGCATCATGTTCAGCACATACATTGTGAGATGAAGGGCCTGTTCCCATGCTGTACTCTTCAATCTTCTATGTTCTAAATTACTCTAAATAACTAAATTTCTAAATTTAGTTACTCAACCAAACCAAGGTTGGTTGACATCCTAAATAAAGCATTGTTATCTTGACAAAGAGTATGTAGTAAGGGGAAATAAATTACCACCATGGAGAAATTTGCCTTTCTCATGTTACAGATTTCCCCAAAAATTTTGATCAGAAACATAATGAAAATTTCATGGGAACAGTAATTAGGTTACAAGTGATGATGAGCTCGTTTTGCAGATCGTGCACCTGCAAATGTGTTAAATCGTTAGTTATTTGGCATGCATAGTGGAAACAGATTATAGTAATGATACAAAACATTGCAGTGAAATAATAATTGTCTCTGTAGTAACAAATTCACTGTTGGCAAAAAAAAACAGAATAATACATAGATGAATATTTCTTGAATAATTTAACTGGATGTGCATTTGGAACATTTGAGTTTTATAACGGTTTGCTGATTGAGTATTGAGTCAAGTTCTCTGCAGTTGTTCACCATCTTGAACACAGCATGATAAATCATAAAAGCAATGGTGCAGCTGTTTTTAATTGAGAATTGTCTTATAGCTAATGTTCTCTCATCCAGACACCATCCTAGTGAACCTGTTCCATTTATTCTCCAACGCCTCCATATCTTCTCAGTTATCGGTACTCAGTACTCCACACAATATCCCAAAAGTGGCCTAACCTAAGTTTTATACAGCTGTAATAGGCAATAAAACTTTATAGATGAAGTTAAAAAAAACCTTGAGAAAAAAATTAAACGACAAGTAACGCCAGCAACAGGTTATTTGCCTGCTAATCAAATAGTAGTATGTTAATGCCTCAGGACAGGTTCATTGTTTGTGTCAGGTTAGTTATTTGCCTATTAAATATTAGTAAAATATTCTATAATGGAGGAAAAGAAAAGTTAGTGCAGCCAACCTGGTCTCAGATTCATAGTCATGCAACACGGAAACAGGCCCTTCAGCCCATTTGATAATCATTTACACCAACCATTTGGTAATCATTTACATCAACCCTACACTAATCCTATGAAATTCCACTGATCTTTGATTGCGGCACGGTAGCGCAGCGGTAGAGTTGCTGCTTTACAGCGAATGCAGCGCCGGAGACTCAGGTTCGATCCTGACTATGGGTGCTGTACTGTAAGGAGTTTGTACGTTCTCCCCATGACCTGCGTGAGTTTTCTCCGAGATCTTCGGTTTCCTCCCACACTCCAAAGACGTACGGGTATGTAGGTTAATTTGACTGGGTAAATGTTTTAAAAAATTGTCCCTAGTGTGTGTAGGATAGTGTTAATGTGCAGGGATCGCTGGGCGGCGCGGACTTGGTGGGCCGAAAAGGCCTGATTCCGCGCTGTATATATATGATATGAATATGATAACAAACTGGGAACAATTTAGAGCAGCCAATTCACCTTCCAATCCATATATCCCTGGGATGTGACAGAAGACCGGAGAAACCCTGAAGAAACCGACATATTCACAGGAAAAACATGAAAAACACACATGTATGACACCAGAAGTCAGGATTGAACATGGGTTACTAGGGCTGAACCACAGTGTCAGCGTTAATAAATTAATTTTAATTAATAATTTATTAAGATTAGTTGATTAGTCTAACTTAATCACTTTCCGGGTCTTTTACATCCCACGTGTTTTTTAAAAAATCTCGTAATCCTTAACCAACAAATAAAATAAAATTCTTCTAGCTGAAATATTTACTGAATAGAAGTATTTCTAATGTGTGACTTAGTTTCTACCATTGTACCTAATCACATGTTCAAGTAAAGGAAGATGAAAAGGTTTAGCAGCACACTGAGTTATAACATATTGATATTTCATGAAATCAATATTTTCACTGCATGATATTGATGAGTAGATAACAAAATTACTATATTGAAATCTTTCATGTTTTTTGTCACATGCTGGTGTTTTAGCTATTATTTGTCTTGAAGCTCCATTGAAAAACAATACATCTCCTGTGATATTGAAGTAGATCTGAGGTCAGACCAGGAACAGAAGCAACTAAAGGACCAGATCCCTCGGGAGAATGAAACACCAGGAAGAAAGCATCAGAAAGCACGTGTAAAAAAGGCAGGTTTGAGATGAAGGAGAAAGCGAACTGCATAATTCAGCAGAGCTTGCACCTTTACACTGGAATTTAGAAGGATGAGGGGGGATCTTATTGAAACATATAAGATAATTAGGGGATTGGACACATTAGAGGCAGGAAACATGTTCCCAATGTTGGGGGAGTCCAGAACAAGGGGCCACAGTTTAAGAATAAGGGGTAGGCCATTTAGAACGGAGATGAGGAAGAACTTTTTCAGTCAGAGTGGTGAAGGTGTGGAATTGTCTGCCTCAGAAGGCAGTGGAGGCCAGTTCGTTGGATGCTTTCAAGAGAGAGCTGGATAGAGCTCTTAAGGATAGCGGAGTGAGGGGGTATGGGGAGAAGGCAGGAACGGGGTACTGATTGAGAGTGATCAGCCATGATCGCATTGAATGGCGGTGCTGGCTCGAAGGGCTGAATGGCCTACTCCTGCACCTATTGTCTATTGTCTATTTACTTTCATTGGGGTGGTAGCCTGCAGCAGGAAATTATCCTTGTGACTAACCAGAGGTTGAACTGTGTTGCTGGCATAATTTGTTTATGCTGGATATTTGTTTCCTTAATAAAGTGGAGGTTAGATTTCTTAGCATTATGTTCAGCATGGATATTGTGGGCTGAAGGACCTGTTCCTGTGCTGTACTGCTTTGTGTTCTGTGTTGTGTGAACTAAAGCTGCTTGGGTGTGCAGACATCCCTCCAAATATCAATGAAAGCTAGGTATTAAAAGCTCAAGTTGCACACTAATGACTTCATAAATCTTCTATCCTGCACAACTCCCTTACTGTTAAATTCAGGCAGAACATTAACTGCATTATTGAGTCTATTTAAATCAGTGCCTTTGTTGGCATTATGCTCTTGACTTACTAAACTCTTAAATTTTGCTTATTTGAATGTTAAATTCTAATTAACCAAACTATTCATTTATTCTTTCATAATTTAGTAACCTGCATTTAGAAGATAACTCACAAATTTCTGTAATGACAGCACATATTAGATTATCACTGCAATGAACTAAATAGAACGTCATATTTTGTTTAAAATGAACATTAATTCTGATTTCATCACAATTACATTCTGAGAACATAAATTATCACCTTAGTCTAACTTGCCAATTAACTTAATTGTATGTGCAGTGAAATTTAGCATAATTAGTACCTCTTCCAAAGTGCACTCAATATTTTAAAATAAAGGCCTTTTTTTTCATTTGTGGCTCTTAAAAGAACAAAAGAAAATTAGCTTAAATGATGGGGAAAGTTTAAAGAGACAGATGATTACACATATGGATTTACTGTATTGGAAGGTGGCGAGTAGAAGAGCAGAGTTTAATACAGGAGTGATTATGGAATGGTCAGCACAATCACAATCATAATATACCACCAGGGGGCGCCGCACGATTGCTGCCTCGCCTACAGTCTGTCTGTCCTTTTCGAATTCTTTTTGTTATTTTTGGTAAGTTTTAAAAGTTTGTGTAATGTTCTCTGGTTTGTTTTATGTGGGGGGTGGGGGAGGGGGGTCGGGGGAAACCTTTTTTGAATCTCATACCTTGCCGGAGATGCGATTGCTTTCCGGATCGTATCTGTGGCCTAACAACACGGAGCTGGAGGTCTTGCCTTGGACTGACTTTGAGCCTCTGCGGAGTGTGGACTTAACATCTGAGCAGGCGATCCCTTGCCTGGGATCGACGCTCCAACGTGGCCTGCGGACTTAACATCAAGGAGCTCGCAGTCTCGGGTTGAGAGTGGTCGGGAGCTCCAAGCTACACGACATTCGATAGCCCCGACCCGGGGTCCGATCGCCTGGCACGGGGGAGCTGAAATCCCCCCCCCCCCAATGATGCAGGACCTGGATTGCCCCGACGAGGAAGGCCCTCCGCCGGCTACGGGAGTCAAGACCGTCCCGTTAATCGAAGGTTAGAGGCCGCCGACCACTGGAGGACAAAGAAGGGAGATATTGAACTTTTTTTTGCCTTCCATCACAGTGAGGAATGTGGAGGAGTCACTGTGGTGGATGTTCATGTTAAAATGTATTGTGTGTGTCCTGTTGCTTTTTATTGTTATGACTGCATGGCAAATGAAGTTCCTCATATTTTGCAAAACATACTTGGCTAATAAAGTATTATTGTGATTGTGATTGTGATATTATTCTTGTGTGATATAACACTTTGTTTAACCAATTAGACAGTTATATGGATAGGAAAGGTTTAGAGAGATATGGGCCAAATGAGGACAGGTGGGACGAGTGTAGATGGGGCATCTTGGTTGGCAAGGACAAATTGGGCCTGAGGGCCTGTTTCCCATCTCCGTGACTATGACATTATAATTCCCCCTTGGAGCAAGATCGCACCTCCAAATGGATTCCATTCTCAATTATCTGCATATTACTCTGCTTTCCCTGGTCCCATGCCATTGGAAGAGTGCTTCTTCTCCTCAGATCTGGCCCTATGCTCAAGTTTGAGCATGCTCTCTACCCTTGAGGATTTTGTTTCTGTTCCTGGCTCCACGATATTGCTTCTGGGGATCCCACAAGATGCAATATCTGAGGCATACAGCCATGTAGTATTGAAACAAACCCAGTGGCCCACTGAGTCTGCACCAATCATCACAACCCATTTACATGCATGCCGTTATTTAATGTTGCTAATTTCCCCATCATCTCCAGAGGCCAATTTACAGTGGCCAATTAACCTACCAACCTGTGTATTTTTGACATTTGGGAGGAAAGTAGCCAATCTGGAAAAAACCCCTACACATTCACATGGGGAGCATGCAAACACCACACAGGAAGCAACAGCAGTCCGGACTGATTTCATCTCTTGAAGCAATGAGATAGCAGCTCTACGAGCTGCACCTGTACTTCCCAACTGTGACTTCCATTGCTTCCTCGTCAACCTGCTCACTTTGATGTTATTATTCAGAGATAATATACATCTTTGGCACCCAGGTCTAACTCTCCACTGACTCTTTCAATCTCTTCATTACCTCCAATTGTTCCTCCTATATTGGATCCCTCCAATTGTTCCTCTTATATTGGATCTTAAATGAGCTGCAATTTCGATGTTATGAATTCTGCCCCCTTACTGATCATTATCTCAGGCCTGAATGGAAGAGGTTCATGGCCATTATATGCTGTACTGTACTAAGATGACCCCATTCCTATCACAGATATCACCAATCTCCAGCCATGTTTCCAGTTCACTGTCATTGAAATAGTTCATTTATGCTATTAATATCTTCAGGCTCAATTTATTCAATGCTCTCCTGAGTATATTGCATCCTCCTGTAATTTAATCATATCTAAAGCTCCGCAGTCAGGGTGGCACAATTGTGCAGTGGGAGAGTTGCTGTCTTATCGCGCAAGAGACCTGAGTCTGATCCTCACTTCGGCTGTTGTCTGTACGGAGTTTGTACATTCTCCCTGTGATCACATGAGTTTTCTCCGGGTGCTCCATTTTCCTCTCACACGCCAAAGACGTACAGGCTTGTTGGTTAATTAGCTTTGGTAAAATTGCAAAATTGTCCCTTGTGAGTAGGACAGATCTAGTGTCAGCGTAATTGCAGGTCAGCGCTGACTCGGTGGGCCAAAGGGCATGTTTCTGCACTGTATCTCTAAAGTCTAAAGGTCAGAGCCTTTACATTGTCAATCCTGACCAATTTGTTGCCCAGTTATCATTGGCTCATAAAGATTATATTCAGATCACTTTTCTAAAAGTGGAACCTCATAATCAAACAGTCCACATCCCAATGCACTACTTCTTCTAACTCTGTCCCCCCCCCCAATACCTTTTTATTTGCTTTTTGACACCCAGTCCCACAATATGAAATGCTCTCCTGAATCCTTATATTGTTCTTGGCCCACTTTGAGGAAGGATATTCTTGCTATGGAGGGCGTGCAGCGTAGGTTCACTAGATTAATTCCCGGAATGGCGGGACTGTCGTATGTTGAAAGGCTGGAGCGATTGGGCTTGTATACACTGGAATTTAGAAGGATGAGGGGGGATCTTATTGAAACATATAAGATAATTAGGGGATTGGACACATTAGAGGCAGATAACATGTTCCCAATGTTGGGGGAGTCCAGAACAAGGGGCCACAGTTTGAGAATAAGGGGTAGGCCATTTAGAACGGAGATGAGGAAGAACTTTTTCAGTCAGAGGGTGGTGAAGGTGTGGAATTGTCTGCCTCAGAAGGCAGTGGAGGCCAGTTCGTTGGATGCTTTCAAGAGAGAGCTGGATAGAGCTCTTAAGGATAGCGGAGTGAGGGGGTATGGGGAGAAGGCAGGAACGGGGTACTGATTGATAGTGATCAGCCATGATCGCATTGAATGGCGGTGCTGGCTCGAAGGGCTGAATGGCCTACTCCTGCACCTATTGTCTATTGTCTATTGTCTATTGTTGCCAATCTCTTGGTCAGTACTCTAAATGGTTTGGTATCAATTCTTGTTTGATAGCTTTTGCCAGTAGTAACAAGGCTGTTTCCCCATTATAAAGATGCCATATCAGTGCAAAACATTGTAATTGCTGATGTTTTTTCTCTAACAGATTCTTATGTATAAGAACAGTACAGTACAGGAATGAGCCCTTTTGGCCCACAATGTTTGTGCGAAACATGATGCAAAGTTAAACTGATCTCATCTGCCTGAACATGATCCATATCCCCTTATATTCCTTGCACCTCCATGTGCCTATCCAAAAGCCTATCAAACACCACCATTATATTTGCCTCAACCACTGGCATTGTGTTCCAGGCCCCCATTACTCTCTGTGTAAAACAATATGACTTTCATATCTTCATTACATTTTGCCCCTCTCATCTTATAGCTATAGTGTTAGAGTGAGCCAGTGAGCTGAACTATCCGGAATCCTGAATAATACGTCGGTTGTGTAGAAAGGAACTGCAGATGATGGTTTAAACCGAAGAGAGACACAAAATGCTGGAGTAACTCAGCGGGGCAGGCAGCATTTCTGGAGAGAAGGAATGGGTGACATTTTGGGTTGACTGAACCAGTCTGAGAAGGGTCTTGACCCGAAAAGGTCACCCATCCTTTCTCTTCAGAGATGCTGCTTGTCCCGCTGAGTTACTAATACATTGTTTGTGCTCAGCTTAAGAATATATATAAACCAGAAGAGGGCGCTGATAGTCCATAATTCATCCACACTAGTGACATTCTGAAACAATCCCCATGATGGATATATTAAAATTTAATTTTTACAAGATGGGTTGCTGCTGGCAGGTGGGGAGACCAGCTTGCCTTTAGTTCCATAATTATAGTAAACTTCTGATTGCAGTCTCTGTCAACAAACAAAAACACTGCGCTAGAAATATGGCTGATATTTGTCTGACTTTGAAGATGGAGTGCAGTAAGTATTATTCTTAATAATAATAATAATAATAATAATAATATTCATTTATTGTCATTGCAACGAGTACAACGAAATTAAAAAATAGCCAATCCTGACGGTGCGTACAAACATATATGCAATAAATGCAAAAACAAATAAATACATAAATACAATTAAATACAATTATGTTAAGTACAAAGATTTTTTAGTGTTGCCTAGTGCAAAGGTAGTGTTCAGTTCTCGTATGGCCCTGGGGTAAAAACTGTTCTTAAGTCTGTTTGTTCGGGATTTTATCGACCTGAAACGTCGACCAGAGGGCAGATGAACAAACAGACGGTGGCCGGGGTGGGATGGATCTTTTATTATTTTGCCTGCTCTACTGAGGCAGCGTAGGCTGAACAGGTGCTCCAGGGAGGGCAGTGAGCAGCCGATGATTTTCTGGGCCGTCGTGATGACCCTCTGAAGGGCCTTCCTGTCCTTTTCTGAGCAGCTGGCATACCATGTGGTTATACAGTATGCCAGCACACTCTCGATGGAGCAGCGATAGAAGGACAACATGAGCTTCTCCTGCAGGTTGGTTTTCCTGAGGATCCTCAGGAAGTGGAGTCTCTGCTGTGCCTTCTTTACTGTGGTGATGGTGTTGGTAGACCAGGTGAGATCCTCTGCGATGTGCGTACCCAGGAACCTGAAAGCTGGTACCCTTTCCACACAGACCCCATTGATGTAGAGTGGGTCGTAATCTCCACTGGTTTTCCTAAAGTCAATTATAAGTTCCTTTGTTTTGGAGGAGTTCAGGACCAGATTGTTCACTGAACACCATGCTGCCAGCCTTTGGATTTCATCCCTATAGGCTGTCTCATCTCCTTCTGAGATGAGTCCAACCACAGTCGTGTCATCCGCGAACTTGATGATGGTTCCAATCCAGATGATTGTGGGGATATAAACACTGTTGATGGTAAGCAAAATATCTCAACAATTAGAATAATAATCAATGTGGAACTTAAAAATATTCACCTTCAGAGGTTTTGCATAGGGATAATTATTGTAATACCAATGCAAGGTATTTATTCACAAAATGCTGGAGTAACTCGGCAGGTCAGGCAGCATCTCAGGAGAGAAGGAATGGGTGATGTTTCGGGTCGAGACCCTTCTTCAGACTGATGTCAGGGGGGCGGAACAAAGAAAGGATGTAGTTGGAGACAGGAAGACAGTAGGAGATCTGGGAAGGGGGAGGGGAAGAGAGGGACAGAGGAACTATCTAAAGTTGGAGAAGTCAATGTTCATACCACTGGGCTGCAAGCTGCCCAGGTGAAATATGAGGTGCTGTTCCTCCAATTTCCGGTGGGCTTCACTATGGCACTGGAGGAGGCCCATGACAGAAAGGTCAGACTGGGAATGGGAGGGGTTGAAGTGCTCAGCCACCGGGAGATCAGGTTGGTTAAATACCAATGCAGATCACTATGATAACAATTGATGTTGGGGGCTTGGATCTTACTGGTTGTCTTGCTGTAACTGAAGAGCACAGACCATCCCCAGCACTCTTCACCTTGATCTGAGACGGCAGGCGGATGGTGAGGGAATAACAGACAAAAAAGATTTGGCTCAATGTTACGATGAGGTACTTGGTGCTCTTTGAAAGAACGGTGGGCCGCGCGGCCAGGAGAAGGATCGGTGGACCGCGGCCTGCAGCGGAAAACCGTCGACCCGGCCCTGGCTCATTCCCCGAGAACCGGAAAGGGGGATTTGCGGGAGTTTGCGATGGCAGTCGTAAAAATGAGGGCCAGTCAGAGAGTGAACCAGGGTCTTACCTTACGCACCCTTAAGGTTGGCTGCAGGAAGCGCCCCCAGGACACAAAAGCTGAAGGTGGCTGGACAAGGAGAGGGATGACAGCTCGCTGGATGATCCAGATGGAGGCGACGGCTGGACGTCCTGCAGCAGCTTGGACCTTGCCTGGATTGGGCACAGTTTCGGAAGATTGAGCGTGTAGACTGGCCTGGCGCCCAACCTGGCAACTCTTGCATGCGGTCTCAGCTGGACGATTTCTATGCATTTTGTATGAACTAACAATTGTGTCCAGGTATAGCAATACTTGAGTGAACTGTATGCAAACACAAGACTGTACGTATGTAGTGTGATAATAAAGAATCGTTGAATTATTTGAGCTGGAACTCTCATGATTCTAATGATGTACTGTACATGCTCACAGAAGCTGCTCGGTAAGAGCATTAGAAGATAACAGTGCAAAAGATTTGTAAATAATGTAGGCTTTACACGTTTTTAAAGGGTCCTAAATTTGGATCTTCCTTCAGATGGATTCTTTCTTTATCTCATCATGAGCAGTAAAGGCTCCCACTCTCACTCCTCCCTGTTGATGCCCTCAGTCCACAGACCAGATCAGCTCCTTGAGACTATATCCCAAACTTCTCCTGTTCACAATAACTGAAGCAGAATGGGCACCTAGGACCATTGCCTTTACAAATTGCTCTTTTGTAACAGTATCCAGAAAACATCATGTTTCATAAAGTACTGATTCTGTGTACCCAGATCCATTGTAAGGAGTGAACAATGAAGGCATTAATTGCATTTTCTGAGAATTGATTTTGTTAGTCAGTGCAAAAAGAGAGAAAAAGAACATGTAATTGAAAGTCTTCAGGCTTATTAATTTTGTGTCTTTCCTAGTACTGTGATTGTTATCTAAGTTCAGTAACTTTCTCCCATCTATAATAATTAGGCACATCATCAGTTTTAACTTTTAGTCTGCTATAACTCCTGGGCATTCATGGATCAATTCAATTCACAAACCGTGACATTGAATTAAATATTCATATTTCATCAATATTTACCAGTCATGATTGTACTGTTGTAATATCAACATATAACTAAAGGGGGCACTTAAAATAATTAGGTGTAGAATTTAAAAATACAACATCTTTAGTTTTTACAGTATTACTCTGATATGACCCAGTTCTCTTTCCCATTTTCTTTTTTATTTAACTATCTGGAAATATACAGTAAGAACAAAAAAAAGTCAAAGGGAGGCTTTGAATATATTATTTGATACATTAGCAATGTTATTAATTAATTAATTGAGAATTTAATTAGCATAAATTATATAAGTAAATATAATTCAAGCAAATCTCTGTCTTAATCCTTAACAATTGGACTATATACAGCAAATCCATAAGAAAAAAGGAATGATTCAAAGATATACCAAATTTCAAAGTATAATATTGATACACCTCGTTCCTCTGTCATAAGGTCATAAGGAATAGGAGTAAAATTAGGCCATTCGGCCCAACAAGTCTACTCCGCCGTTTAGTCATGGCTGATCTATCTCTCCCTCCTAACCCCATTCTCCTGCCTTCTCCCCATAACCTCTGACACCTGTACTAATTAAGAATATACAGTATCTCTGCCTTAAAAATATCCATTGACTTGACCTCCACACCCTTCTGTGGCAAAGAAATCCACAGATTCACCACCCTCTGGCTAAAGAAATTTCCCCTCAATTCCTTCCTAAAAGAATGTACTTTAATTCTGAGGCTATGCCTAGTCCTAGACTCTCCCACTAGTGGAAATATCCTCTCCACATCCAGTCTATCCAAGCCTTTCACTATTCAGTATGTTTCAATTAGGTCCCCCTTCATTCTTCTAAACTCCAGCGAGTACAGGCCCAGTGCCAACAAACGCTCATCATACAGTGCATTCAGAAAGTATTCAGGCCCTTTCACTTTTTCCACATTTTGCTACGTTACAGTCTTATTTTAAAATGAATTAAATTCTTTTTTTTTAATCATCAATCTACACACAATACCCCATAATAAAAAGGCAAAACAGGTGTTTGGAAATGTTTGCAAAGTAATTAAAAAGAAATAACTGAAATATCACATTTACATAAGTACTCACTCAGACCCTTTACTGATTGAAAAATACATCTCTTGATGCTCTTGAACATGATGTAACTTGGGATCCTTGGGTGTTTCAGGTCTTTCAACATCAGACACCCTCGCCAGGGCGACCCAGCCGTGGTTGATCAGACCACAACTTGTGTTCAGGTGGCATTCGCTCCACCCCATGAACCTCCTCTCCTGATCCAGATCCTCTCCTGATCTCGAGGCTTTCTCCGCTGCCTCTGTGGTATTCTTGATGGCTCTTCTCCTCTCCATTCCTGTGATGACCAGCGCACTCAAGGGTTACAGCGCTACAGCGATTGCCCTGCAAAACCTTACTCAGTACTTTGTTGAGGCACCTTTGGCAGCGATTACAGCCTCAAGTCTTCTTGGGTATGACGCTACAAGCTTGGCACATCCGTATTTGGGTAATTTCTCCCATTCTTCTCTGCAGATCCTTTTAAGCTCTGTCAGGTTGGATGGAGAGCATCGATGCACAGCTATTTTCAGGTTCCTCCAGAGATGTTCAAGTCCGGGCTCTGGCTGGGCCACTCACAGACTAGTCATGAAGCCACTCCTGCATTGTCTTGGCTGTGTGCTTTGGGTCGTTGTCCTGTTGGAAGGTGAACCTCCGGCCCAGTCTGAGGTCCAGAACGCTCTCGAGCAGGATTTCATCAAGGATCTCTCTGTACTTTACTCTGTTCATCTTTCTGTCGATCATGAGTAGTCTCCCAGTTCCTGCCACTGAAAAACATCCCCACAGCATGATGCTGCCACCACCATGCTTCACTGTAGGCATGGTATTGGCCAGGTGATGAGCGGTGCTGTCTGTACGGAGTTTGTACGTTCTCACCGTGACCGTGTGGGTTTTCTCCGAGATCTTCGGTTTCCTCCCACACTCCAAGGACGTACAGGTATGTAAGTTAGTTGGCTTGTAATAAGTGTAAATTGTCCCCTGTATGTGTAGGATAGTGTTAATGTGCGGGGATTGCTGGTCAGCACTGACTCAGTGGGCCAAAGGGCCTGTTTCCACGCTGTATCTCTAAAATTAAAAAAACTAAAAATAAAGAAGGCCAGTGGAATGATATCACTCTCCCCGAGTCTTGGGCACACCTGTACCCACGGTCACTGCTGCAGATGTTAGATAGGTCTTCCTGAGAGTGAACCCATGGAAAGCAACTGGCATGGGTGGTGTTCCCAGTCACGTCCTCAGAGTCTCAGTGGACCAGGTGACAGGAATATTCAGTTACCTTTAACCCTGCACCATTCTGATGTTCCCTCCTATTTTAAGGCCACAATCGTCCTGGTGCCAAAGAAAAGTGAGATAGCCAGCATTAAAAAGAAGTCAAAGGGAATGGCTTTGTATATATTCTTTCGTACATTGATAGTGTTATTGATGAATTAAATGGGAATCTAATTAGCACAAACGATGCAATAAATAAATGTAATGCTCAAGCAGGTTTCTGTTGTAATCCTTGATAACATAAATCAGTAAGAAAAATGAATGTTTCAACAATATACGAGACTTCAAAGTACTTGCTCCCTTGTCTCATGGCCAGCATTAATGACTACTATCAGTGGTTCTGACATCCACCATCATGGTGTTTTGAGAGATTGGTCATGGCACAGATTAACTCCAGTCCCTCACACACTAGCTCTACCACAGCTCACCTACCATCATAATAGGTTCATGGCAGATATTATTATCAAGACTTTTCACTTTTTGTTTGAACAAACAGATAACAAGGACATCTATGGAGACCCCAGTTTATTGACTGTGTCTTTAACACTATAATCTGAACCAAACTCATCTCCAAAAGCCTGGACCTAGGAGAAGGCAACCCCTCTGCCATTGGATCCTTGACTTCCTGACCACAAACCGTCATCTGACTGTGACCTACTGAAGGTTTCTTCTCGGTGAATATTGTTATTGGGAAGGGTGGTTTCTAAAGTCTGGAGGATAGAAATAAAGACATAAAATGTTGAGGGAACTATTGTTCTCGATGAGAGTGCGACTCTTTACAAGAGTTTGATGGATATCAGTTGAATATGATCAAACCAGACAACATTTGAAGTTGCATCCTTGATGCCATCTTTATTGAATTGAAAACATTCAGCTGAGGCACTGTTTTTTCAAATTAATCCAATTGTTGCTCTGGGATGATGTACTAGCCTTCATTCTCTCTAGAAAGAAATGTCAGTAGAAATGATGGATGTATATGATCAGGTTTTATTCAAACTATTCATATTTTTTTTACATCTGTGCTTTATTATCATTGGAAGATCTTGTGTCTTCGCTGTTGTAAACTGATCTGTTCATTGCCCTTGTGGGGGGAATAAGATTATCAACAAAAGTAACATGGTATTCAGATCCATTTGATGTGGGCATTTTCTTTCTTTTATTCTTAATATTTTTTTTCTGTAAGTACTCCATGATAATGTCATTTTTTCTTGGAGGTTAAATCGTTCCTGCTTTTCAAAGTAATTGCAATGTTCCTGTTTTTCTTTTTAATTAGATCACATCGTTTTTATATCATCTGCAGTAGGTGACTGACATGCACCTTCAGCCAATTTTACTGTGTTGTGGGAATCTGGAAGTTTCAGATTATACATACTTTTGCACTGCACATAATTCACAACTCCATTAGGACCATATGCCTTTTTCTCTTTGCTCTGAATATCTATCACCGTAGAATAGATATCTTGCATGTTAATTATCTTAGTTTTCTTGTCTCTACTTTCATGAAGAACTGCGTTGGCACAGATGAAGAGAAATATTCCAATTCCTATAACCAATGGTCCAAAAATCTTCAGCTTGTCAGACTGTGCAGAGCCAGCCATAAATCCAGAAATAATCTCCAAGGTTGTGGTCTCTGCTGTCATATTATTGCTCGTGGCATTATGAGATATGGTTTTGCAAATCTTATAAGCTAGGGGCCAATAACCCATTATTACCATTACAATTCCTCCCAACATTACCAAGATCCCAAATGCAGTAATTAGCCCTGGAATAGAACACAGTTTCAATTTGGCTTTCAATATTACCACATTATTTTTTGTTGTTTTGGATACTTTCCTTCTGTATTTATTTGTACGCCGACAAGATTGGAAGGAATTGTTTGTCCTGGCAGTAATACGAAGAATGCCCCCTGTTGCTATCATAATCCATTCACTTGAGAGCCATGCCTGAAAGAAAAAAAAGTTTATTCGTGAATTGCCAATGCTGTGTCTATGAAAGAGTCAGGAACAGCTCAGGTGACACAATTAGAAGCCTCTGTTTTTCTAACAATTCATGATTCAATGAAAAACATCATTCTACAAGTTTATGTAAAAAGTGTAACCAAAGTGAATGTTACATCTTAAGAGGTAAGACTTACAAATTCATAGTTGGAAATAAGGAAATGGCCCAGACCCGGAACAAATATTTGTTTTTCTTCACGAAGGGAAACACTGAAAGCATCCTGATAAAAGCGTAAATCAACGAGCAAAAGTTTGTTTTTTATTGCACTCTCTCTGTGGCAGTAACACTATAGTTTGTACTCTGTTTGTATTCTCTTTTGCACTACCTAATGTGTTCATGTTCAGTATGATTTGCCTGGATAGCATGCAAAACTATTTTTTCCAGTGTATCTTGGTACATGCGGCAATAATAAACAAATACCAATACCTTTAAACAGGGAAGTTAAAACAATCATATTTGCCATTGAAAAGGTGTTAAGCAAATTAATAGAACTAAACACTGACAAGTTTGTTGGACTTGATATGCTTCATTCTCTATAAAATAATTGTTGTTCAAATGATGGATTCATTGGTTGTGAATTTCTAAAATTCTCTATTTCTTAAAAAATGTCCCAGTGGATGGGAAAACCAGAAATATAACACTTCCTCATCTGGATCCACATATCTCTGGCTCTTGTCCCACCCCTTCCCCTCATGACTTTCTACCAACTATCTTCTCTCTACTTCATCTGTCTGAAGAAAGGTCCTGGCCCAAAATGCCATCTGTTCATTTCCCTCGACGGATGCTGCCTGACCCATTGAGACCCTCCAACATTTTGTTTTTTGCTCAAGGTACCACCATTCAACACAACATCCTATTCAAGAAAGAAGAGAAAAAGAAAGCAGGAAACTTTAGACTCATAAGCCTGACATCTGGCATGTGGAAAATGAAGGAACGCATTTTGAAGGAAGGCACAGCATAAGATTTGGAAGTTCATAGTACATTTAAGCAAAATCAATATGGTGTTAAGAAGGGAAAGCATGTTTGAGGATATAATGAGCAGTGTGATAAACCAGTGGATGTAATGTATTTTGACTATTCAAAGTGCATTTGATGAAGTGCCACACGTTAGAACTCAGGATACCGGGATAACATAGTGTCAACGATGGAGCTTTGGATAACTAACCGAGCCGAGGGTTCAGGTAAATGTATAATGTTCAGATTGGTAAACTGTAACCTAAGGTGTAACATAGGAATCAGAACTGGTCTCAACTACTTATTATTTAATAAAATAACCTGGGTAAAGAGACCGAGTATATTACCATTGTAGGATGAAAAGTCAATTGGGCACCAGTGCGTGGAAATTGAATATCACCTATTCTTGGAGCATTACATGGGGTTAGCCCAGGCACCCTGACAGACTTATACAAATTAAATGTACACATGAGAAATGGTTAAAATGTTCCTCCCCCTTCCCGCAGTTTTAGCACAATGCTTGTGCATTTCCTGATGACAGCATTATTGAAAAACTAAAGATGCTGTTTATTCCTGCACTGACCGCTGAATATCGATATGATAGCCATGGTACAATATCCAAGGCAGCCTTAGTGCAGAATCAAAAAGCTGCCGTAGAGGTGAGGGAAAACAGACCTGGGGGATTGTTGAATGTCGGTGGCGACACAATCTTCCCCTCCCTCCCACTTCAGTCACCGATGCCAGTTGATCTTTTCCCATTTGCGGATCCATGCTGCTGTGAGCCATGGACTCACAAGCCTGCAGAGATCACAGCATGTACTGTACATGTCTTCTCATTTTTTTCAGTAAGCAGCATGAGACCAAGCATTGACATTTGCAGAGCACAGAGCAGTAGTCAGGCACACGCAGAGAGCAAAATAGCAATATCTCCAACAGGACACTTTAATTCACATCTGCTCAGTAATTTCTTGTGAAGTTTGCTTCTAATTTGACCATGAGTGAGGATAGAAGATATAGAAGATAGACTTCATTCGTTTAATTTCTATCAGTATGATAGAAGTGAATGTCATACACACTTGATGGTGTTTCCCTGCTCGCAAATTATCATGTGATAGGTGTAGAATTGGGCCATTTGACCCATCAAATGATGCTCAGAAAATGGCAACCATACAAGAGTGAATCATGCCAAGATGAGCCCACTCTCTATCCTGATGGGTGAGACTCAAATCACGCCCAAAAATTATTTATTCGCAATTTCTATGTAAAAATAGATGATCTAAGTATAACTTGGGAAAATGTGAAGTTATCTATTTAAAGAGTGTGCATAGTTCACAGAGAATACAGCCGGGAAACAGGCCCTTTGGCTGCCATCTGTCAGCCTTTTACACTAATCCTTCATTAATCATAATTTTATTCTCCCCACAACTCTTCCCAGATTCTACCACTCACCTGCACACCAGGACAATTTACAGTCGCTAATTAAGCTACCAAAGCATGATACTTTTGGGATGTGTGAAGAAACTGGATCACCCAGACGAACTCATATGCATAAGGGGAGAATGTGCAAACTTCACACAGACTGTATCTGACTTTATGATTGCACTTGAACCTCCAGTGCTGTGCAGCAGCAGCTCTACCAGCCATGCCACTGCGTAATGCCCATTACTGTTGAGATGGGGGTTACTGAATGCTGCAAAGGGATCTGAATGTCTTCTTGGAGAAAAAAAGGCTACTTTTAAATTGAAGAAAAGGTTGGGGCAGTGCTTAATAGAACAACGGGAATATCTCCAGTCAGTTCGGATCAATAGACAATGGACAATAGACAATAGGTGCAGGAGGAGGACATTCGGCCCTTCGAGCCAGCACCGCCATTCAATGTGATCATGGCTGATCATTCTGATCAGGGTTGCTGTGGGGTTGAGGTGCAGGTAGGGGAGACAAAAAGTGTGGTTTTGGATGATCAGCCATGATCATGTTGATTGGTGGTGCTGGCTCAAAGGGCCGAATGGCCTACTCCTGCATCTATTTTAGAAACATAGAAACATAGAAAATAGTTGCAGGAGGAGGCCATTTGGCCCTTTGAGCCAGCACCGACATTCATTGTGATCATGGCTGATCATCCACAATCAGTAACGTGTGCCTGCCTTTTTCTCATATCCCTTGATTCCACTAGCCCCTAGAGTTCTATCTAACTCTTTTAAATTCATCCAGTGAATTGGCCTCCACTGCCTTCCGTGGCAGAGAATTCCACAAATTCACAAGTCTCTGGGTGAAAAAGTTTCTTCTCACCTCAGTTTTAAATGGCCTCCCCTTTATTCTTAGACCAGGCCCCTGGTTCTGGACTCCCCCAACTATTTTCTATGTTTCTGTGTATCACCTCTGTGATTTTGGTGTAGTTGTTTTGAATCCAGTCTTACTCTGTACAGAATTGAAAAGCCAGCTGCTTTCAGAATAGTCGGCATGGACAAATTAGGCTGAAGGACCTCTTTCCGTACAGTACGACTCCATGACTTAATTGTACCAGCCATAACTTGAACTGTTATTTTTGAACATCTAGTTATTCAAATTGAGCTGGTCTTCTAGCCTACAATATTTACATCTCTGTAAATATTCTACGGTACAGTTAACTTTTAGAAGATGGAGCTTAAAGTTCTTATTTTAGTTCAATAGTCGTAAGCAATAAAAAAGAATTAAAAAAAGTATATAAAACACCATTCCATACAAGTAGTATAAGAAAATAACTGCAGATGCTGGTACAAATCGATTTATTCACAAAATGCTGGAGTAACTCAGCAGCTCAGGCAGCATCTCGGGAGAGAAGGAATGGGTGACGTTTCGGGTCGAGACCCTTCTTCAGACCATTCCATACAAAGTATGTCACCTATCGGAATGTGGCATAGTATTTTCCTTTCCTTGTGTTAGAAAGAAGGCTGGCAGTATATAAATGCAAATGATTTTCATGCATGGTTAGTTATTTTTTTGTACATCTTTAGTCAAATAAATTCACCTAGTAATTTAAATGTGACTTAGGGCTGTAATTCTCTTGTACTTACCAATTAAGAGAGATAAACACAATAATACATGAGATAGATTTTTAGTTGTCAAAGTTCACAGAAAGACCATTCCCTTTAATTCTCTGCATTATTTAAACCCTCTCTGATAGCAAAGCTATTGACTCTATATTCCATAACATTTCAAAGCTGAAAACTTAAAGTAAGAAAAATGGGAGAATTTAAGAACAAAACTATATCTAAGTTGACAATTATATAAATTCTCATAGTTCCACATGTTTTTAGTGTAACTGCACGAAACTAAACAAGAAATTAGTTCTATAAATGTTGTCATTATAGACTCCATATCCTGTCTTGAATCAAACATTTTTTCTGTGTCGGTCTGTTTAATTGTAAGTTTCTCACTCTGAAATAACACACATACTTCAGTATCATCTTTTAAACAATTAACTTTTTCAGTTAGATTATCACAGATGAATGTCGAATCATGTAAATATAATGTATTGTGATATGATGCCAAAACATCCTGGGCCTCCAAGTAATGTTTCTTGCAATCCAACAATAAAGTGCAACTGTATTGAATGGCAAATAGACAGATAAATACAACCTAATGTATTTAATTATGAACGCAAATCATTCAGGCACATATTTAATATTTAATAGTAAGTTATTCACCTTTATTACAAAGTCATTGGCAACTTCCTCTCTGCAGTGAACAATGAAATCCAAAGGTTATTAATGAAGTATAGGCTTATTATTTTACAGTGTGGATACATTTGTTAAACAATAGTACTAATATGGGAAGGACTGCAGAAGCTGGTTTACACCAACGATAAACGCAAAATGCTGGGATAACAAGGCGGGACAGGGAGCATCTTTGGAGAGAAGGTATGGGTAACATTTCAGGTCGAGACCCTTCTTCAGGCAGAGTCAGGGGAAGGGGAGGGGGAGAATAAGGAAGTGTAAGGTGTGAGAACGAGACATCAAAGGGGGAAATCAAAGAAAATGTGGAACAGATCATTGTTAGCTAGGAGAAGGTAACAACAAAGCAAACAGAGATAAAATGTAATCAGGGACAGTCAGACTGGTCAGAGAATTGGGAAAGGGGAGGGATGGAGAGAGGGAGAAAGCAAGGGTTACTTGAAGTTAAAGAAGACAATATTCATACCGCTGGGGTATAAGCTGCCCAAGCGAAATATGAGGGACATCTCTCCAGAGATGCTGCCTGTCCCGCTGAGTTACTCCAGCATTTTGTGCCTATCTTCAGTAATAATGTAGGGCCTGGTATAAGTCAGAAGTTTAAAGGCACATGTAACAAGGGTTATAAAATAATTATAGTGAACTTTAGTTTATATATAGACTAGGCAAACTAAATTAGCAAACAATGTACAAAACACAAGCTCGTGATTATACAAGAGATTGTTTTGTAGATAAGGGTACTGACTATCCAGTGAGGAAGTAGACTATTTTAGATTTTATGTGCAAGAAGGAACTGCAGATGCTGGTTTAAACTGAAGATAGACACAAAAAGCTGGAGTAACTCAGCGGGACAGGCAGCGTCTCTGGAGAGAAGGAATGAGTGACGTTTCAGGTCGAGACCCTTCTTCAGATTTATACGTATTTTAGATTTCATGTTGTGCAATGAGAAGATTTTTAATTCAGCAAAATGCAAGCAGCTGCAGATGTTGAAAACCTGAAATAAGAACAGAGAATGCTGGAGACACTTAACATATCAGGCAGGACTTGTAAAGAGAGAAAGGTCATTCCAACAATGTCATAGAGTAAAACAGCAGGGAAACAAACCTTTCTGTCCAACTTATCCATGCCAACCAAGATGCCTAGCTAAGCTAGTTTCATCTGCCCACATTCGGCCCGTATTTACATGGGGTTAAAAGGGAAAGATAGATCAGCCGTGATTTGTTGGTGGAGGAAATGCGATGGGCCGAATGGCCTAATTCCCCACCAATGACTCATGAATTTATAAACTTCTGGACATATCCTATCCATGTACCTTTCTAAATATGTTTTAAATATAGTTATTGTATCTGCCTCTACCACTTTCTCTGGCAACTTGTTACATATATCAATCACCCTCTGTGTGAAGAAGTTGCCTTTTAAATTGTTTCCCTCTTACCTTAAATCAATGTCATCTAGTTATTGATCCCCGTCCCTGGGAAAATGACTGCATTCACCGTACCTACGCCCTCATGATATTATGCACCTCTATGAGGTCACCCCTCAGTCTCCTACAAGGATGGGTGTTTCCATTAACTGATGTGTCAACAACCAAGGGTGACTATCTAATAGTAAGGGACGAACCATACGGGGCTGAGATGATGAGAAATTAATTTTGGCAAAAGTTGAGCAGAATAAGGTCATTCGGCCCACCAAGTCTACCCCTCCAATTCAATCATGGCTGCTCTATCTTTCCCT
Source organism: Rhinoraja longicauda (assembly GCF_053455715.1). Taxonomy (NCBI): domain Eukaryota; kingdom Metazoa; phylum Chordata; class Chondrichthyes; order Rajiformes; family Arhynchobatidae; genus Rhinoraja; species Rhinoraja longicauda. Next base: position 96,334 of record NW_027601490.1, on the reverse strand, counting down.
CTCAACCCCATTCTCCTGCCTTCGCCCCATCACCCCTGACACCAGTACTAATCAAATGCAGGTTTCCAATTTGTTTAGGTAAATAAATTAAAGTGCCCTTGTCCCAAATCATGAATCAGGAGTGGGTGCGAATCTTTGGAATTCTGTACCCGGGGGACTGTAGAGGGTCAGCTAATTCTAAGCAGAGATGATCGGTTTTAGGACATCAGGCGATCATGGGCTAGTGCAGGAAAATTGCATTGCTATTAGCCATTATCTTAATGAATGATGGTATGGGCAGGAGAGGCCGAATGGCCTGCTTGATTTTGTTTTTATATCTAACTAATGTGAGAATAACACATCGCTTTCCATAAAAGGGAATCAAATGTATTGTGGTATGTTCCTCTTTGATTGTTCTGAGTAGTGGCTATGGTAGATATGTTCTGTAAGCTTCACCATGCTTCACCGTGCCGCCCAGCGATCCCCGTACATTAACACTATCCTACACCCACTAGGGACAATTTTTACATTTACCCAGCCAATTAACCTGCATACCTGTACGTCTTTGGAGTGTGGGAGGAAACCGAAGATCTCGGAGAAAACCCACGCAGGTCACGGGGAGAACGTACAAACTCCTTACAGTGCAGCACCCGTAGTCAGGATCGAACCTGAGTCTCCGGCGCTGCATTCTGCATGCAACTCTACCGCTGCGCTACCGTGCCGATTAGATAATTAGTATAACGGGAAACCTACTAAAAACAAACAAAAAAAAAGTAAATGAGTAAGAATTAAAATGAGAGGATATTTGAAAAATGTTGGTTAGAAATAATTTTTTAATTGTGGCAGTTTAATATTATTGCAGTAAATGTCTTTAACATTTGATTTTTATTATTTTAATATTTATATATATTTCAGTGTGACAGTGCCTGTTGAAAGTATGTAAAACTGTCTCATTGCCTTGAGTTCCCAGTAGTCCAAGGCTCATACCATCTCGCAGAGTTTTATTACTGCGTGTGGTAGTATGAATGTCTCTGCTATTTGAAGTTGTTTAATGAGCCGGAATTATTATTCATGTTGCGTAGTCTAGTTACATGTGACAGATTAATTTACAGAAAGAGTCAGAAAAATAGGCATATATTGAAATCTGCAAAAACTGAACCGTGAGACAATTTCCACTTTGGGTGTGCTTATAAAAGAGTCCACAAACTGCATAAAGTCACAGTGTTCAGTTTAGAGTTTAGAGATGCATAGGGTTGCCAACTGTCCCGTAATAGCTGGAACATCCCGTGTTTTGGGCTAAATTGGTTTGTCCCGTACGGGACCGCCCTTGCCCGTATTAGTAGGGTTGCCAACATCCTCACTCCCAAGTAAGGGACAAAGGGTGACGTCACCGCCCCGCACCCCACGTGACCTCACCCAGCCAGCCGCCACGTGCTCCCGCTCCACCAATGGCGGCCACCCGGCCCTGGCAGCCGCCATTGGTGGAGTGGGAGCACATGACCACTGGCTGGGTGAGGTCACATGGTGCGCAGGGCTGTGACGTCACTTTGTCCCATATTTAGGAGTGATGAAGTTAGCAACCCTGGAGATACAGCATGGAAAAGGGCCCTTTGGCCTACCAAGTCCATACCAACCCTTCACACTAGTTCTATGTTATCCCACTCCCTAGAAACTAGGGGCAATTTAGAGAGGCCAATTAACTTACAAACCCACAAGTCATAGAGTCAAAGAGTGATACAGTGTGGAAACAGGCCCTTCGGCCCAACTTGCCCACAGCAGCCAACATGTCCCAGCTACACCAGTCCCACCTGCCCGCATTTGGTCCATTTCCCTCCAAACCTGTCATACCCATGTACATGTCAAACTGTTTCTTAAATGCTGGGATAGTCCCTGCCTCAACTACCTCCTCTGGCAGCTTGTTCCATACACCCACCACCCTTTGTGTGAAAAAGTTACTCCTCAGATTCCTATTAAATCTTTTCCACTTCACCTTAAACCTGTGTCCTCTGGTCCTAGATTCACCTACTCTGGGCAAGAGACCCTGTGCATCTACCAGATCTATTCCTCTCATGATTTTATATACCTCAATAGATCACCCCTCATCCTCCCGGGCTCCAAAGGATAGAGTCCCAGCCTACTCAACCTCTTCCTATAGCTCCAACCCTTTAGCCCTGACAACATCCTTGTAAATCTTCTCTGTACCCTTTCCAGCTTGACAACATCTTTCCTATGTGTCTTTGGAATGTGGGAAGATATCAGAGCACCCGAATGAAACACACACACCGAGAATGTGCAAACCCCACACAGACAGCAGTCAAGTTTTAGGATCGAAACTGGGTCTCTGGCCCTGTGCCACTGTGCCACCCTGTAAAGGCTTTTGAGGACCTAAGAAACAGAACCAGAAAAAGGCTAACTGGCCTTCATCCCTGCTTTGCAATTCAACAAAAGTATGTCTGAAATTGTAAGTCCTTAGCTCAGCAGCACTTCCCTGCACTCAACTCTCTTCCTTCCTAATTAAAAATATATCCACCTCTACCTTCAACGTATTGTGAGGCAGCCCATCCACAACTTTGGGCCATTGATAGGGTGAACGTACTGTCTTTTTCCCAGGTTAGGGGCATGGGTTTAAGGTGAAAGGGGAGAGAGATAATAGGATCCCAATGATCAACTTTTTCACTCAGAGGGTCGTATGATTATGAAACGAAATGTGTGAGGAAGTGGTTGAGGCATATACAATATCAACATTTAAAAAACATTTGGACAGCTACATGGACAGGAAAGGTTTAAAGGTATATGGGTCAAACTCAGACTAGTATAGATGGCGTATCTTGGTCACCTATCCCCACCGAAGCCTCTTTTCTTTCTGAATACCAATGAAAAGTATTCACTTAGAACGTTGCCTATGCCTATTGCAGAAAGAGGTGAACACTGCCCAGTCCATCATGGGTACTGATCTCCCCACCATCAAAGGGATCTACAGAAGTTACTGGCTGAAAAAAGGAGCCAGCATTGTCAGAAACCCATACCATCCTGGCTACGCTTTCAGATTTAGATTTTAGATTTAGATTTAGAGATACAGCGCGGAAACAGGCCCTTCAGCCCACCGGGTCCGCGCCGCCCAGCGATCCCTGCACATTAACACTATCCTACACACACTATGGACACTTTTTACATTTGCCCAGCCAATTAACCTACATACCTGTACGTCTTTGGAGTGTGGGAGGAAACCGAAGATCTCGGAGAAAACCCACGTAGGTCACGGGGAGAACGTACAAACTCCGTACAGACGGCGCCCGTAGCCAGGATCGAACCTGAGTCTCCGGCGCTGCATTTGCTGTAAGGCAGCAACTCTACCGCTGCGCCACCGTGCCGCCACTGTCATCAGGAAGAAGATATAGGAACCTGAAAACTGTAATGTCCAGGTACAGCAGCAGCTTCTTCCCTACAATTCCCTACATCAGGCTATTAAACACTACAGCCTCTAAATAAGCTTCCTTTTTCTCTTTTTCCAATCCTCAATGTCGCTTGACAGCCAGGGTTCCCTGCACTTTCACCCTTAAAGGACCAGGTTTGGCCTTGGATTTTTGCTATTTTTCAATTGAATGCTTCCCACCGTATCTCCCGGTTGCTCCCAGTGTATCTTTGCTGCTCCCAGGGCATTTTTGCCAGGTATTGTCTTATTTACTGAAGTTGGCATTCCTCCAACTTAAGGCCTTTATTCCCTGTCTTTTTCCATCACTACTTTGAAATATATATAGTTATGGTCGCTATCTCCAAAGTGCTCCCCATTGACACATTTGGAAATGATTTTTCATGAAGTCGATGCTGAGTTAAATTGCTTTATGTGTGCTTTTTAATAATGTGTCAAAATTGATCCAATTTCTAGACCTGTTTTCACACGCTTGCTGTTATTCCTTTCAAATCCCAGTAACACTACAAATGAAAAGTCATTGAAGAATCTTTCATTTCTAGTTGGTTAATTAAGTAACAGTTTGTGGAAGTACACCCGTCATTGAAATTTGACTGGCAGGGAAGGAAAATTAAAGGGCAAATAAAAGTGCCTGACAGTCAATGGATCCATTGGGAAACTTTGACTCTCAGGTATTCAGGACTCAATTTGTTTCGGGCTTTCACACATGCTCGGCCAAATATGGAAGTCTGAAATGTCCCGCAGCTCAGGTGCCAACACGTCTCTCTCTTGTTCCACTGCTGGAGCTATCGATGAGTCTAGTGCAAAATACTGGACACGATGCAGAAAGGTGCATGCTGCACTTTTCATCTAGCACCCTGCTTTATGCCAGGGCTGTAAAATTCCCCATCTGCATGACGAGAACGCCAAATCTAAGAGGAAAAAATTGCAGGAAATACTTCACCTTATTTTACCTTATTTTACTTTTTCCAGTAAAATGCCAGTATTTTATGGTGTCATTCATTCAATTTATGGGTTATTTTATATTATAAATGTTATTAAGTTAAATTATTTAAATATACCTCACCAGGGACATTTACACACAGATGTGAAAGCCTCTGATGATGAGGAGGCCTACCCCATAGCCGCAGCCCACCCCCACCCTGAACGTTGCCTCACATGTGTAGGAGAGGGGCAGAGGGAAGTATGAGAGGGCACAGCAATCAATTCTGAAAAGGCCAGCATTCTACATACATTCAAATTTTGTATATGCAAAACAGATTCCCGAGAAATATGCAAAACAGATTCCTATTGTCTATTGAAACATAATTTAAAACATCCCTCTTTCAAGAGCTGCACAATTGTATTTTATGTTCAAGCCAAACTTGGGTTTGGCCACATATTGTTAACACAGCATTAGTTTAGCAATGGTGCCAGGGTTGACATGTCAGTGATACTCTGGCTGGCTCTCACCCAGCCAATAACGGTATTACCTGGCCGGTTTTTATACACACAGCTTCCTTTCCATCATCTGGTGAATCACGTCAACAACAGCATTAACATTTACTCTTCAATCAATTATTGTCATTATTTTGATTTCCGTCAGACCTTTGCTCCACACATGCCTACAAGGGCACTGCAGGGTGTACAACGTGACTACTTGCAGCTCTCAAATATCGGCAAATGCATTTGCAAGAACCAAAGTCTTCAGGTGATACTTTTATAGACGACGATATTTGGATTTTTTTTTTCTCTCATGGATGTCAGTGTTCTACAACAGGATGGCTGGGTTGGGTTCCAGAGAGGGGAAGCCTGCAAAGAATGGGGGTTTTTTCAGATGAAAGAGTGCATGGAAAGGGATGGCCAGGCCACCTCCATTTACAATCAGATAGGCAACTCCCACTTGATTGTCTGGGGTTATGGGGAGAAGGCAGGAAGATGGGGTTAGGAGGAAGAGATAGTTCAGCCATGATTGAATGGCGGAGTAGACTTGATGGGCCAGATCACTTATGACCTTATGACCTTAATTCTGCTTGTTTAGAAGTCAGCCAAAACATCACTGAGATTAAAAGTGGGATTAACAAGGAAGCGCAAGAAGTGTTTATGTGCGTGGATCGCTGGTCGGTGTGGACTCGGTGGACTGAAGAGCCTGTTTCCGTGCTGTGACGTTAAACTAAATTAAACCAAACTAAATTTGTTTATACTGCTTTTTTTGTATGTTTTGCATGTTTCATGATGTAGTGAAATTTTCTCTTTTTTTTCCAACATGTGTTTTGTTTGTGGTTGTAAATTGAATGGAAATAATATGTAGAGGTGCGAGCCATTGTAAGTGACTGCAATATTTCATCTTTGGAGAGACACTATGAGAAGCAGTATAAACAAATTTAGTTCCTGTTGTAGAACACTGACATCCATGAGAGAAAAAAAAATCCAAATATCGTCGTCTATAAAAGTATCACCTGAAGACTTTGGTTCTTGCAAATGCATTTGCCGATATTTGAGAGCTGCAAGTAGTCGCGTTGTACACACTGCAGTGCCCTTGTAGGCATGTGTGGAGCAAAAGTCTGACGGAAATCAAAATAATGACAATAATTGATTGAAGAGTAAATGTTAATGCTGTTGTTGACGTGATTCACCAGATGATGGAAAGGAGGCCAGGTAACACCGTTATTGGCTGGGTGAGAGCCAGCCAGAGTATCACTGACATGTCAACACTGGCACCATTGCTAAACTAATGCTGTGTTAACAATATGTGGCCAAACCCAAGTTTGGCTTGAACGTAAAATACAATTGTGCAGCTCATTAAAGAGGGATGTTTTGAATTGTGTTTCAATAGACAATAGTCAAGTCAAATTTATTTGTCACATACACATACACGATGTGCAGTGAAATGAAAGTGGCAATGCCTGCGGGTTGTGCACATAAAAGAATTACAGTTACAGCATATAAATAAAGTTAATAAGTTACTATTAGTGTCGACAAAAATTTAGTCTCTGGGGTTATAAAAGTTGACAGTCCTGATGGCCTGTGGGAAGAAGCTCCGTCTCATCCTCCCCGTTTTCGCAGCGTGACAGCGGAGGCGTTTGCCTGATCGTAGCATCTGGAACAGTCCGTTACTGGGGTGGCAGGGGTCCCTCATGATCTTGCTTGCTCTGGATCTGCACCTCCTGATGTATAGGTCCTGCAGGGGGATGAGTGTAGTTCCCATGGTGCGTTCTGCCGAACGCACTACTCTCTGCAGGGTCATCCTGTCCTGGGCAGAGCTGTTCCCAAACCAGACTGTAATGTTGCCGGACAGGATGCTCTCTACAGCCCCAGAGTAGAAGCAATGAAGGATCCTCAGAGACACTCTGAATTTCCTCAATTGTCTAAGGTGGTAAAGGCGCTGCTTAACCTTACCCACCAGTGCGGCCAGGTATAACAGGTATAACAGAGCTTTATTTGTCATTCGGTACTGAAGTACCGAACGAAACTACGTCAAATCCTCTGTGATGCAGACTCCCAAGTATTTAAAACTGCTCACCCTATCCACAGTATACCCATCTATCTCCAGTGGCGTGTACGTCCCTGGATGTTTAGCCCTTCTGAAGTCCACAATCAGCTCCTTTGTTTTAGTGACATTCAAGAGGAGGCTATTGTCCTGACACCAGAGTGCCAGATCAGCCACCTCCTCCCGGTAGGCCTTCTCATCATTGTTGGAGATCCGGCCCACCACCACAGTGTCATCAGCAAACTTGATGATGGAGTTTGAGCTGAACCTGGCCCCACAGTCATGTGTGTACAGGGAGTACAGTAGGGGGCTAAGGACGCAGCCCTGGGGGGATCCTATGTTCAGGGTGAGGGAGCTAGATGTGTGTTCCCCCATCCTGACCACTTGGGGCCTGGCAGTGAGAAAGTCCAGGACCCAGGCACACAGAGGGGTGCTAAGCCCCAGTTCCAGCAGCTTCTCAACCAGTCTGCTGGGGACTATTGTGTTGAATGCTGAACTAAAGTCAATGAACAGCATCCTCACATAGCCCCCCTGGCTGTCCAGATGAGAGAGAGCGGTGTGTAGAACCTGGGAGACCGCATCATCCGTGGACCTGTTCGGACGGTATGCGAACTGTAGTGGGTCCATGTTGCGAGGAAGGAGGGCGCAGATGTGCTTCTTGACTAGCCTCTCAAAGCATTTCATGACAACCGAGGTGAGGGCCACCGGTCGGTAGTCATTTAAACACGCTGGAGAGGCATTCTTTGACACCGTTACAATGATGGATCTTTTGAAGCATGCAGGGACCACGGACTTTGCCAAGGAGAGGTTGAATATTGTGGTGCAGGAGTAAGCCATTCAGCCCTTCGAGCCAGCACCACCATTCACTATGATCATGGCTGATCATCCACAATTAGTACTCCGTTCATGACTTCTCCCTATATCCTTTTGCTATCTTTAAGAGCTCTATCTAACTCTCTCTTGAAAGTATCTAGAGAATTGGCCCGCATTGCCTTCTGAGACAGAGAATTTCACAGATTCACAACTCTCTGGGTAAAAACGTTTTTTCTCATCTACGTTCTAAATGGCCTACCTCTTATCCTTAAAATGTGACCCCTGCTTCTGGACTCCCCCAACATCAGGAACCTTTTTTCTGCCTCCAACATGTCCAATCCCTTAATAATCTTATATGTTTCAATAAGTTCCCCTCTCATCCTTCTAAATACCAGAGTATACAAGCCCAGTCGCTCCATTCTTTCAACATATGACAGTTCCTCCAATCCGGGAATTAACCTTGTGGACCTACGCTTCACTCCCTCAATAGCAAGAATGTCCTTCCTCAGGTTTGGAGACCAAAACTGCACACAATACTCCAGGTGTGGTCTCACTAGAGCCCTGTACAACTGCAGAAGGACCTCTTTGCTCCTATACTCAACTCCTCTTGTTAGAAGGCCAACATGCCATTAGCTTTCTTCACTGCCTGCCGTAACTGCATGCTTCCTTTCAGTGTCTGGTGAACAAGGACATCCAGATCTCGTTGTACTTCCCCTTTTCCTAACTTGACACCGTTCAGATAATAATCTGCCTTCCTGTTCTTGCCACAAAAGTGGATAACCTCACATTTATCCACATTAAACTGCATCTGCCATGCATCTGCCCACTCACACAACCTGTCCAAGACACCCTGCATCCTCATAACATCCTGCTCACAGTTCACACTGCCACCCAGCTTTGTGTCATCTGCAAATTTGCTAATGTTACTTTTAAACCCTTCATCTAAGTCATTGTAAACAGCTGTGGTCCCAGCACCGAGCCTTGCGGTACCCCACTAGTCACTGCCTGCCATTCTGAAAGTGACCCGTTAATCCCTACTCTTTGTTTCCTGTCTGTCAACCAATTTTCTATCCATGTCAGTACCCAATCCCCAATACCATGTGCTCTAATTTTACCCACTAATCTCCTATGTGGGACCTTATCAAAGTTCCTTACAGAACTATAGAAAGCATTCTCCATGTCTGAGTTCAAAAATGTGGACATAATCCTTTCACCCATACAAATTCTGTTACATTATTCTGTTTTTGACTAACCTCAGCAACATATGCATCACCTCTTGCACTACCATGAACCTATTTTCTAATTTTATATATTTTTGAACTGATGTCTTCATTTTTCCACCGTCTTCATCTCTATTTACTTTCTTCACTGCCCTGTAGAATGTATGTGTAATTTACGTGTAATTTATGTTTTTGTGTGCAGTCAGAGTCTATATGCCTGTGATGCTATTGCATGCAACATTTACATTGTTCCTGTACTTCACCGTCCTTGTGCATATGATACTACTTCATCTCCAGTATTCCAATCCTTCTAACAGGTGGACCAGACTTTGGACATTGGACAGTTTCCTTTTCTTTGTCAACGGCACTAAAATATGGCGACCGTGCATTTATGTGTTGTGCAAAAGAATTTCACTGTGCTGTGCATACGTGATATTAAAGAACCATTGAGTCAAACATTCAGTCTGAAGAAGGGTCTCAACCTGATATGTCACCTATTCCTTCTCTCCCAAGATGCTGCCTGACCCGTTGACTTACTCCAGCATTTTGTGTCTACATTTGAAGAACCATTGAACCATAGACATGAAATTCAACATGACCTTTATTTCCAGTCGACGTGGCCCCAAAAATAATCCAATTTTTATTTGCCTAAAAAATCAAGGCAATTGGAAGAAAAGGTGATTTTTTTCATCACTATAACTAGGTAAACTAATGTCTCTTAGTGTCCTCATTTTCTCTTTCCACAGGTGCTTCCTGACCTCCTCAATGTTTCCAGTACTTTTTCTTTTTGTTTGAGGAAATCACAATTAGTTGCCTGAAATTGTTGAAAATAATATTAGTTTCCAGAGTTGGAAGATAATGTACTATTCCTCAAGCTTATGATGGAGTAGAGGTCAGAGTGAGAATGGGAAGGAAAATTTAAGAGACAGGTAACGAGAAGCTCCGGGTGACGCTTGTAGGGTGAACAGAAATGTATAGCATAGTATCAGCCAAGTGGAGTTTGGTGCCTCTGATGTAGAGGAGACTACATGAGAGAGAGAGAAAGTTAAAGTAAAGGAGAAAAGTCCCTGGCAAACTTTCTCCCTGGGAGGCAACAGGGAGAGCCCTCTGAGGTTAATTCAATTATACTTGTCTCCTTTCTTTAAGATGGTCACTCCATAGTGATGATCTCCCTACTGCAACAGTGAGACCTACGGCAAAGATCAGTGGTGGCTCCCAAGGCCTGGAATGACCCTGCGGCCAGGAATCTGGGAGTGACTTTGATCTTGTCTTTGATTGTGGTGGAAATCCAGTCTCCTGTGTAGACCTGCGATTAAACCCACAGGAGGCCACAGATCTGAGCTAAGATTATTCTCTGTTTTCATTATAGGGAACAGACTATCATAGAAACATAGAAAATTGGTGCAGGAGTAGGCCATTTGGCCCTTCGAGCCAGCATCGCCATTCAATATGATCATGGCTGATCATCCAAAATCATTCCGGCTTTTTCCCCATATCCTTTGATTCCCTTCGCCCTACGAGTTAAATCTAACCCTGTCTTGAAAACATCCAGTGAATTGGCCTCCACTGCCCTCACTGGCAGAGAATTCCACAGATTCACAACTCTCTGGGTGAAAAAGTTTATCCTCATCTCAGTCCTAAATGGCCTACTCCTTATTCTTAAACTGTGACCCCTGGTTCTGGACTCCCCCAACATCGGGAACATTTTTCCTGCATCTAGCCTGTCCAATCCCTGAAGAATTTTATATGTTTCTATAAGATCCCCTCTCATCCTTCTAAATTCCAGTGAGTACAAGCCCTGTCGACCCATTCTTTCATCGTGCGTTAGTCCCACCATCCCGGAATTAACCTGGTATTACAATAGTTGTAATTTTGCCATATGACCATTGCTCCTGTTAAATTGTGGGCAGATAAAGTCTAAGTCAAGAAGCATTTCTATGTCTATATGATTGAAAAGAAGCCCGAGTTTTAAAGGGAAGAAGTGCCTGGGGCACAGGGTAAGTAGTGAAAGGACTGTGAGGCAACCTGACTGTGATTCGGCCTTTAAAGTGCATTGGTTCAAGGAAAGGAACATTGGTGGAAGCTACTTTTTCTGGAAGGAAACAGAAGTTGTTGTTTCTCACATCAGTCACGTTAAGAACCACACTATAGATGAATAATGGGCACTACCCCCTGCTGTTGAGCATGTGGGGTATTTTTGCACAGGTTTCTCATACTGACAAAAATCCATGCAGGCAGAATATTGAATTTCCAGAAGGCAGCTAGGAGGACTGAAAATAGTTGTAATTTTGCCATCAAAGTTCAATTTATTTTCTATTACACAGCTGTCTTTATCTGTATTGTGTGAATAAATACCTAAACTTGTGTATAGTTTCTTTCTCATTAAAATTGGCTGAGCTTTGGAGAGCGTCTCAGATGAATAATAGAAGTCAAATGTTCATGTTTTGAAGTAGGAGATATCAAAAGAACATAAGTATTAAATTTTTGCCACTTTCACTTCTGAAGTCCTTCTTCAGTATTTTTTCATTATCCTGTAAGGGGGAAATGTACAATTAATGGCATGGTCCTCAACAGTATTGATATACCGAGGGAATTTGTGGTCCAAGTCCATAACTCCCTGAAAGTGGCAATACCAGTAGATAGTACAGGTATGTAGGTTAATTGGCTGGGTAAATGTAAAAATTGTCCCTAGTGGGTGTAGGATAGTGTTAATGTATGGGGATAGCTGGGCGGCACGGACTTGGAGGGCCGAAAAGGCCTGTTTGCGGCTGTATATATATGATATGATATGATAGAGTGGTCAAGAAAGCATATGGTATGCTTGCCATAAAAAGTCGAGCAAATGAGTAGAAGAGTCAGTTTGTAATGATTCCACTTTATAGGACTTGATTAGGCTACATTTGGAATATTGTGTGCAGTTCTGGTCTTCCCATTACAAGAAGGATGTGGAGGCTTTGGAAAGGGTGCGGACGAGGTTTACCTGACTGTTGCCTGGATTAGAGGGCAATAGCTACAGGGAGAGGTTGGACAGACTTGAATTAGACAATAGACAATAAGTGTAGGAGTAGGCCATTCGGCCCTTCGAGCCAGCACCTCCATTCAATGTGATCATGGCTGATCATTCACAATCAATAGTCAATAGTCAAAAGTCAATTTATTTGTCACATACACATAAATGTGCAGTGAAATGAAAAATTACCCGCAGTTCAACAATAAGACCAATAAGAATAATCAATAAAAATGCAATAACACATACAATCATAAACCAACACCAAACAAAAGAAACATCCATCACAGTGAGTCTCCTCCAGTCCCTCCTCACTGTGATGGAAGCCAGAATGTCTTTTTCTCTTCCCCTGCCATCTTCTCCCGCGGTCAGGCTGTTGGAGTTGCCACATCGGGGCAGTCGGGGCTCCTGACATTGAAGCCCCCGCCGGGTGGAGAAAATCCCACGGCCTATTTCAGGCCGCGCCGGACGGTGAAAGGTCCGCGGCGGGCTGACCCAAGCCCCGCGATTCGGGGCGGGCGAAAACGCTTCCGCTGCCAGAGCTCCCGATGTCGGCCCCCACCCAGGGGCCTGCGGGCAGTACCCCGTTCCTGCCTTCTCCCCATATCCCTATCTTTAAGAGCTCTATCTAGCTCTCTCTTGAAAGTATTGAATTGTTTTCTCTGGAATGCCAGAGGTTGTGGGGAGACCTTATAGAAGTTGATAAAATTATGAGAGGCATAGATAGGGTAGACAGTCAGAACCTTTTCCCCAGGATGGAAAAATCAAATACTAGAGGGCATTGCTTTAAGGTGAGAGGGGCAAAGTTTAAAGGATATCCTCAGGGCAACCTTTTTACACAGAGGGTGGTGAATGCCTTGAACGCCCAGCCACAATGGTGGTTGAAACAGGTACAATAGTGGTATTTTAAAGGGTTTTTGGTAGGCATATGCATATGCAGGGAATGGACATATAGATTGTTTGCAGACTTATAAATGTTGATCTTGGCACCATTTTCGGCTCAGATATTGTGGGCCAAAGGGGCCTGTTCCAGTGCTGTACTGTTCTGGCTTCTATGTTCTATCCTAAACATTCATTTAGAAGCGCTAAATTGTGACAATGACTTTATGCAATGCACAATCACATTTTGGATCAAAGTCTAGTGCTGTAGCAATCAGCATTTCTGTGCAAGTATAGGGTGCTACATAAAATCTTTAAAATACTCCACCGAGAGAGTAGCACTGGTGTTAATCATACCATGCACGCTGATTGACATCACTGCAACTCACTCCTTGAACTGTGGCAGTCAACACTGAATAAATGATTAACACCGATGCTCAATGACATGGACATGGACCAGGAGTCTTGGAGGTGACACGGGCAGTTATTATAACCTATTTACGTAGTTAATACATGAGAATGCTGGAGCAAGACCTCGCCAGAGATAAAGATCTGCTCCAGCACATGAAACATATTCATCCCTCCCTTAACCACTGTGATGAGTCATGTGAAATAATGCTGGGGATCATCTCCTTGATGTTGTAAGCAGGTTATTCTATCTGAAGGGAGGGAAGGGGAGAAGGTACAGGTGGATGATCAGACTATCTTTGATGGACTTTATCTTGCACTAGACAATATTCCCTTTATCATGTATCTATCTATACACTGTGGATGGCTCGATTGTAATCATGTATTGTCTTTCTGCTGACTGGTTAGCACGGAACAAAAGCTTTCCACTGTACCTGTACTAAACTAAACTAAGCCAAACCCTCTCCCCCACCATTCAAAGACACAGCTCCCCACTATGACCATAATATTGGAATCAGCACTTCCCACTCAGAACCATGAATTTAAGAGCTCCAGTCACAACAGGAGATGTCCTTGCACCACTTGTGAAGTAACTCCATGTAGTTATAGCCCACAGCTGGTCTTCATGCTTGCATGACTGGTTATGCATGTTAAAATATTTCTCTGAATAAAACAGGTGCAGATCCCCAGAAAATGTCATATTAGCACCTGGTTAAAGGCATGGATGAATATCACAGGCAGAATATTTATACGTAGCAAATCTTCCTAGGCTGAGTGCCCATTTCTGTCCTTTAACAAATTTCAGGTAGTAAAATACATCTGTTCAGCAATGTAAAATTAAGCTTTTTAATTCCGGTGATTACAACTGATATTTATGGCCAGTGGTTCAGCTAAATCCCTTGGACTATAAATCCACTTGTGCACCCATTAGAAAATTATGGTATTTACAACCAGCAGGAACAATTTTTATTGATCTGGAGGACCAATGAAAAATTAATGTTCAGGATTTAATCTGGAGGAGGTGGTCATTTCATTAACATAACAGAGTTGTCCTAGTCTGATGCAAATTTAATAAATTGTGATAAGGAGTTTATTGAACAGGCTTTCAATTAATGTGAGTTAAAGCAAGCTTCATTGAGATATATGGTTATTTGAATTGTGTAGAAATAACATGATTGACAAAAGCATTATTTTAAAATGCAGATCCCATTGCTGAAGTGGTCAATTTAGCAAAATACTAAGTTGTGTATAATGTAAATTAGCAGTAATTATTATAAAGATGCTCAAATTAGTATTTACATGATATTAAGAAAATATCTTCTAAAATGATTATGTATGTGTTTTCTAACATGATACAATTACATTTTAGTTTGGACAGACACATAGAAACATAGAAACATAGAAAATAGGTGCAGGAGTAGGCCATTCGGCCCTTCGAACCTGCACCGCCATTCAATATGATCATGGCTGATCATCCAACTCAGTATCCCGTACCTGCCTTCTCTCCATACCCCCTGATCCCTTTAGCCACAAGGGCCACATCTAACTCCCTCTTAAATATAGCCAATGAACTGGCCTCAACTACCTTCTGTGGCAGAGAATTCCACAGATTCACCACTCTCTGTGTGAAAAAAAACTTTCTCATCTCGGTCCTAAAAGACTTCCCCCTTATCCTTAAACAGTGACCCCTTGTTCTGGACTTCCCCAACATCGGGAACAATCTTCCTGCATCTAGCCTGTCCAACCCCTTAAGAATTTTGTACACAAAATGCTGGAGTAACTCAGCGGGATAGGAAGCCTCTCTGGATAGAAGGAATGAGTGACGTCTCGACCCGAAACGCCATCCATTCCTATTTTCCAGAGATGCTGCCTGTCCCGCTGTTACTCCATCATTTTGTGTCTATCTTTGATTTAAAGCAGCATCTGCAGTTCCTTCCTATACATTTTATTTTATTTTAATTTATTTTATTTTATTTTATTTTATTTTATTTTAGAGATACTACATGGAAATAGGCTCTAGTCCTAGTCCTAGTTGACCACCTCTCAGGAGGTGTGTAGCCAAGGTAAATGTGGGAGTCAGTGGGTTGCTGGTAGACATCAATCGGTAGTATGTTCCCTGTGGTGAAGTCGGAGAGCTTATGAAAGGGGAGAGAGGTGTCAGAGATTGCTGTTGAAGTGAATTTGTGGGTAGGGTGGAAGTTAGTAGCATGGGTTTTGTATGGGTATAAACCTACTTACGTTAGTAAGACAGCACTAATTTACCCAGAAGATAGACACAAAATGGTGGAGTAACTCAGCGGGACAGGCAGCATCTCTGGATGGAAAGAATGGATGATGTTTCGGGTCGAGACCTGTATTCATTTACCAATGTTCAAAACAGAGTTAAATGGAGGTGATAGAAGAGTGTGTGATGCAGTCATAAATAAGAAATAAATAATAGTTTGAAGTTCTGCTGGTTCAGGTTCATGATAAATTTGTAAAAGCAGAACAATTGGAATGCAATTCAGCTCTGCTGAACTATCTTTGCTCTCCAGACACTCACCTTGCGTGCACTTTACTTAATTGAGTGAGAGTGGGCTTTGTGATCTTCTTTCTTTTTAAACGCTCTGAGAGAAGGAGTTCTGAACATTGAATACTTTACATTCCTACAGTCTAATTATTGCTGTTGAAAGGCAGCTGTATCTCATAATAACATGCTCTGGTGATCTGCGACCAATTCCAGATTAAACAACACACTTTACATTGGAAGAGAACGAGGAAATCTCTTCTGTTCCTGAAATACTGTTGCAACCACAGGGTGTCATGAGAAAAAAATGAATAAACCAAATAGATTTTGTAGGGCACCTCTTCAATTTGCACGGGTCAGTGTTTTACTGTGATTTTCTACATCTTTTCCTGTGCCAACGCTGACTGTAGCCTTTAACCCGCTGCTGCAGGTGACTGTTCAGTGCATTGTTTGAATTAGAGGAAAGTTATTTTTACTACCTCTGTAAACTAATTTCAGTTCTTCATGTCATTATATTCATGATCTAATCTTCCCATTACACTTGCTCTGTGGCGCTGACGATGGCTGCCTCGCTGTTTTGTATGTGTTTGTTTGTGTTGTCTGTGGTAATCCCACAAAGATCACTTTCATGAGAGAGGTACTCCTTAACATCAGACATACGGTACCTTCAAACATCGTTCCAGATTTCTCTCACTCGCTGGATTATTTGGCCATACTTGTCGGCGGGGCTGTGGCTGCGTTCAAGGACTTGAAACGGAGGAGGACCCATGGGAAGCGCTCTGGAGCACTCACCCGACTCCGGCGACGAGGATTACGCACACCGCTCCCGAGTATATTTCTCGCAAAACTGCGTTCTCTCATCAACAAAGTGGACGAACTGCAACTCCTGTGCCACACTAACACGGACTTCTCTCGAGCCGCTGCCCTGCGCTTCACCGAGACATGGCTGTGTGAGTCGGCCTCGGACAACGCGCCGCAACTGGCTGGCTTTCAACTACACAGAGCGGACCGCGACACAGAGGCAACTGGGAAATCAAGAGGAGGTGGAATATGCTTCTACACTAACCAGGGCTGGTGCAGCAACATCACGGTACTATGTAACTTATGTTCCCCTAATCTAGAATCGTTCTCTATAAACTGCAAACCCTTTTACTCTCCAAGGGAATTTACCTCTTTTATTCTCGCTGGAGTTTACATCCCCCCCAAGCCTGCGTACGTAAGGTGCAAACGCAACTCGCTGACCAGGTATTGAGGGTAGAGAGTGACTTCCCGGACTCCATGGTCATTGTTTTGGGGGACTTTAACGAGGCCAATCTCAATCGTGAGCTCCCAAAGTACAGACTTCATGTTACCTGCCCCACCAGAGGGGAGAGGACACTTGATCACTGCTACTCTTCAAACAAGAACGCATATCGCTCTGTTCCTCGGGCAGCTCTGGGTCTCTCTGATCATTGTTTAGTTCACCTTATTCCAACCTACAGGCAGAAACTAAAGTCTGCTAAACCTGTGGTCAGAACAACGAAAGGTGGACAAGCGAGGGCATTGAAAAACTACAGTCCTGCTTTGACTGCACTGATTGGAATGTGTTCAGGGAAGCAATCACAAGCCTCGATAAGTACACAGTCACTGTGACATCCTATGCCAGCTTTTGCGAGGACAGTTGCATTCCCACTAAGACCCAGATCTGGTTCAACAACAACAAGCCCTGGTTCACAGCAGAACTCAGACAGCTCCGCCGGTCAAAAGATGAGGCCTACAGGAGTGGGGATACAGACCTCTACAGGCAGGCCAAGTACAAGCTGAGAAGAGGAATCAGAGCTGCCAAGGAAAGGTACTCTGAGAAGCTAAGGAGCAAGTTCTCAGCTAATGACTCTTCTTCAGTTTGGAAGGGCTTGCAAGAAATCACCGGGTACAAGAGGAAAACCCCACGCTCCTTGGACAATCGTCAGCTGACCAACGACCTGAACGAGTTCTATTGCAGGTTCGAGAAACAGAAACATAACCCTGGGACCCCCTCCCGCCACCTCCAATCACCACTTCACACGTCCCAGCTGAAAAACATCACAAACCCCCTGCTGGACCCCCTGCAGTTTGCATACTGGGCCAAAAGATCGGTGGATGATGCAGTCAATCTAGGCCTGCACTTCATCCTCCAGCACCTAGACCACAAGGAGACCTTTGCCAGGATTCTGTTTGTGGACTTTAGCTCTGCTTTTAACACCATTGTGCCAGAGCTACTACACTACAAACTCTCCCAGCTGACTGTGTCTGAACCCCTCTGTCAGTGGACCATCAACTTCGTGACGGACCGGAGGCAGCATGTGAGGCTGGGAAAGCACATCTCGGACCCACAGACCCTCAGCATAGGAACACCGCAAGTCTTCGTACTCTCCCCTCTCCTTTACTCTTTCTACACCAACGACTGCACCTCCACAAACTCCTCTGTCAAGCTCCTCAAGTTTGCAGATGACACTACCCTGACCACTATTTGTCTGAAGAAGGGTCTCGACCCGAAAAGTCGCCCATTCCTTCTCTCCTGAGATGCTGCCTGACCTGCTGAGTTACTCCAGCATTTTGTGAATAAATACCTTCGATTTGTACCAGCATCTGCAGTTATTTTCTTACACTACCCTGATTGGACTGATCCAGGATGGGGAGGAATCTGCCTACAGATGGGAAGTGACACAGCTGGTGTCCTAGTGCCATCGCAACAACCTGGAGCTCAATGCTCTCAAGACAGTGGAACTATTGTAGACTTTCGAAGAGATCCCCCTCCCCTCCCCCCACTCATCATCAACAACAACATAGTCACATCTGTGGAGTCCTTTAAGTTCCTTGGAACCATCATCTCCAGGGACCTTAAATGGGGGGCCACCATCGACTCCACATTCAAAAAGGCCCAACAGAGGATGTACTTCCTGCGGCAACTGAGGAAACACAATGTGCCACAGGCAATGATGGTCCAATTCTATACTGCTATCATTGAGTCCGTCCTCACCTTCTCCATCATGGTCTGGTTTGGCTCAGCCACCAAGCACGACATCTGGAGGTTGCAACGGATCGTTCACACAGCTGAGAAGGTTGTTGGCTGTAACCTTACCCCCATTGATGAACTGTACACTGCAAGGGCCAGAAAGCGAGTGGGCAAGATCATCTCTGACCCGTCACCCTGGCCACAAACTCTTCAAAGCACTTCCCTCTGGAAGGCGACTCCGGACTGTCAAAGCAGCCACAGCCAGACATGAAAACAGCTTTTTTCCCCATGAGTGATAGTTCTACTCAATAACCAAAGTCTGTAGTCTCTTTTCTGCTCTGGTTTATTTTCACCCACATGTTTGGACCGTAATGGTGTATCCTTCTTGTTTTGATGTGTTTGTGCTTTATTCTTAACTGTTAACTGTATGTTTGTGCTGTCATTTGTGAGCAGAGCATCAAGACACATTCCTTGTATCTGCATACTTGGCCAATAAACTTATTCATTCATTCATTCATGATGTCATTTAGTTTTGTTGTTTAATTTAGAGATACAGCACGGAAACAGGCCCTTCGGCCCACCGGGTCCCTGCTGGCCAGCGATCCCCACACATGAACACTATCCTACACACACAAGGGACAATTTTTACATTTACCAAGCCAATTAACCTACAAACCTGTACGTCTTTGGAGTGTGGGAGGAAACCAAAGATCTCGGAGAAAACCCACGCAGGTCACAGGGAGAACGCACAAACACCGTACAGACAGCATCCGTAGTCTGAATCGAACACGGATCTCCGCGCTGCAAGCGCTTTAAGACATCAATTCAACCACTGCGCCACCGTGCCGTCCTGATTTAACAGAGAACCAACAGTCCCCTCCTCCACCCACCCCCCCCCCCCCCCCCCCATCACCAGGAATACCCTTCGTTCTCAGCATCCCCTGCCCCCGCAATTGGCTTCTATTAATTGTAATGTCCCTAGTGTGTAGGATAGCGCTAGTGTATGGTGTATCGCTGGTCGGCGCAGACTCGGTGGGCTGAAGGCCCTGTTTCTGCGCTGCGTCATCAAAGTGAGGTCTAAAGCCTATGTTCTGCAGCAATATCTTTCAGATGCACACACTTTTGTTTAGTGTCTGTATGAAGATAATCACATGAGATGTGAACTGTTATATCAGATTAAGTCAAATTAAGATGAGTTTATTGTCACATGCACATGTATGGTGAGGTACAGGTACCTCTTGGAATGTGAGAGGAAACCGGAGCACCCGGAGAAAGCCCACGTGGCCACAGGGAGAACGTACAAACTCCATACAGACAGCACCCATACTCAGAATCAAACCCGGGTCTCTGGCGCTGTAAGGCAGCAACTCTACTGCTGCTCCACTGTGCCATTCATATGTTCATATGTGCATGTAACATGATCTTTAAAAAAACTTCACTCCTTATGGCAATGTCACAGTTTTTGGGAGGTAAGGGAAGTAAGTTAATAAACTTCCAGCTAGTTTCCGCAATTTGTATTTCTATCCAAACACTTCCTTTGTTCATAAAGCTTGTGATAGATTGCTAGTACTCATATTCTATATGCAAATGTATATTTAACGAAAGGACAATGTTGCTTGTTCCAAGAGGCAAATGAGGGGAACGCATGAATCGCTCTGCACCAGTTCCCTTGTTAATTATCTTGGTAATAGTGCAGGAGTCAATGTTGGAAGGTTATTGTATAACCAACAGCATTTAACTCCCCTGAAAGGTTGAGGGGGAGGGGAGAGCTGGGTGGGAATGCTGCAATTGCAAGATATATTTTGTTTTAAATCTGTTTCCATTTATCAGGAATTGTTTATTGCTGGGGTGACCAGAAGTTATTGGCCATTCCCATTGGCCTTGAGAAGGTGGTAATTTGCCACCACTTTGAACCCTATAGCCATAGAGTCATTCAGCATGAAAACAGGCCCTTCGGCCCATCCTGCGTACACTGCCCAACACGTCCCAGCTAGGGTAGTCCCATGAGTAGCCAGTAAAGGTTGCTCCCGCAACTCTGAAGAGGGGAGAGTTTCAGTGATAATGAAGAGGAAATTAGTGGTATCACAAAATGCTGGAGTAACTCGGCAGGTCAGGCGGCATCTAGAAGAGAAGGAATGGGTGACTTTTCGGGTCGAGACCCTTCTTCAGACTGAAGATGGATCTCGACCCGAAACGTCACCCATTCCTTCTCTCCTAGATGCTACCTGATCTGCTGAGTTACTCCAGCATTTTGTGATACCTTCGATTTGTACCAGCACCTGCAGTTATTTTCCTACACAAGGGGAAATTAGTGATTTATTTCAGTGTGACTTTGAGTGGAATATGCACATGGGGATGTTCATGCACCTGCTGCCCTTCTAGGTGGTAGAAATCGTAGATTTGAGGAGTGTTGTTCGAGTTGTTTGTTTGGTTGCGCCCCTTTACAATGGCATAAAGCTGATTAAGGGACAAGTAAGAATACCAGCACGTTTGTGCCTTGATCTTCATTTTATTAGATCATGTGTGAGCTGAAATACAGGAGAGGAGCACAAGCAATTAAGCATTACCAGCATGGTCAGGAAGTGACACTGGATGTGGAATTACAGAAGGCAGAGGGAAAGAGATAGAAGGTGGAATGATGAGTGCCTCTTCTGATACATAATTTGATCTTAGCTGAGGCTGGCTGGTGTGCTGCTTTCAGCTCTCTTAAATGTCACGATTGAACAGGTGAGAATAATGTGTTTAGCTGGCTGAAAGTGCAGTGCTGAAAACCAATTCTTTCAACATCAGTCAAATGAATTTAATCAATCCACAGTCCCCTCATTCAATATACAGTCCCTGCAGTATAAGAGGACCTTCGCCATAGACTTCCTCCATCTCATTCTTGATCCAGCTCCCCAATCTACCTGAAAATTGCTGGGTGCACCCTTTAAATATCCACTGATCGCATGGGCGCAGTCTAACGCTCAATTTCATTTCCTGTTCCTGAAACCAGTTGCTTGGCCAGAATGTGGAAGAGGAGATGAGTGGCATGGTTAGTTGAGCTGCTGTCGCACAGCGTCAGGAGCTGAGTTTGATCCTGACCTTGGGTGCAGTCTGTGTCAAGTTTGCACATTCTCTCTGTGACTGCATGGATTTCCCCCAGGGGGCTCTGCTTTCCTCCCACATCCCAATGACGTGCAGATTTGTAGATTAATTGGCCTCGGTGAAAATGCCCCAAATGTGTCGGGAGTGGAATAACATAGAACTGGTATGAATGAGTGAGCCTTGGACTCAGTGAGGTGAGAGCGACTGCCCTTGATACCAAGATGGTGTTAAACTGTGTGACATCAAGGAGCTTTGGTAACATTGAAATAAGTAGCTCAAAGCATATTGAATAGCAGAGCTGGCACAGGGACCAATTAGTAATAATCTTGCTTCTATTTCTTGATATCTTATGTTCTTATTAAGGGTAAACATTCCATTGGTTAGAGTCATACCTCATAAAATTCCTACTCCTAATCTGTACATTCCTGTTTTCATTGTCATGGGTCAAATTTAGTAAAAATATTATGTATTAACTATGAACCATTGTGTCCATAGAGCAACCTGGCATTAATTGTCATTCTAACTGTTGCTTTATGTTCAATCAGATTAGTTTATTATTTTATTTATTGTAAGTTGATTCATTCAATTTCATGTATTGTGGTTAAAGTTCATAATAAAACACAGCAAAATATCCTTGATGTAGTTCTTTTTTTTTCCGGAACTTTATTCTGTGCATTGATAAATGAGGTTATATTAAAAAAAATCTTTCCATTACCAAATGTCAATGGCAGTCAATAAATTAAAGGCCTTCTGGGTCCAAGCTAATCAGTACCGAATGAAGGTAAAGTTGTTGGAAATCCTCAGTTCCTAACTTAAATGAAGCAAATTGGAAGTGGAAGGATCTTGCCGATACTGACCCACACGTACTCACATGCAGGTAATAATTCCTTCTGCAATCGTCCATCTACCTATGAAATCAATGATCAAGGACACTTGTCTTTTCTCTCTCTTTCAAGAACACTTGTAACTAACCAGAAAGCAGCTAGGTCTTAATGAGTGCAGTTCTTTTCTTTGCAAATCTAATTTCTCTGATTAGGCTCTGCTTATGTTTACTCAAACAATGAGTTTTCAAAGACAATTGTGACCTGTCTTTGCTAGTTATAATTTAGTGTTATTTCCATGTGTATGTTTTTGTGCAGTATTTTGTGAATGTTTCTCTCCATTAAAGCTCTTAAAATAATGTGAGTTACTGCATAATTCTGAAATCACCTTTCACTTATGTTCATAAAATTTTGCTGTTTTACAAGTAAGGATTAAACTTTGTGTGTAACTTTATAGGCTTGTGCATATATCTATTTTTCAGCTAATTTACTTTTCAAATATTACAAAATTTACAAATCTAAAACACTAGCAAAGGGAGAGATTTTAACAGAATTAAAACCATTTATTAAATTACAACATCATTCAATAAAGTTTCTCAGCTTCTGGGTGATCTGAGTGTCTATCTTCAGTGTAAACCAGCATCTGCAGTTCCTTCCGACACATTTCTAACATGCTGTTGAATGTTAGCACTGGATTACATCACACGTGTTTCCATGTTAATATCAAGTCGTGAATATCTCATGTCTCTTTACTAAATATGATCTAACCGTACTTAATTATTATATGATGTTAATGGTGTCCACAAATCTAACTGACTGATTGAAAAGCTGCAGTAAGATTTGACTCCACATGCAATCTTTCAGTGGCTGAATCTCTTTAAGTTTTAATACAACTCTTTAACTGCTTTAAATTGGAAGAGGATAACTGCCCATACAAAAAGCTGTCTCAACATGCAGCTGGACTATTCAATTGACTTGTAGTTTCTGTCAGTCACAGCTGGATTCAGCACAAACAGTGGAAAATTGTTTGTAAATGGACTGTCACATTTAATTTCACTATGAAAAGCGTCATTGCATTATTACTCTGAATGTTACAGGCATACCAGGAAATAAGATGCATTTCTTCGAGAATTCAGAATTTTTTAATGCCTAAATGTTGTAGCTGGCATTCATATATTAAGTGAACAGCGCAAATGCACAATTGCAAAACAGAATTGATCATTTCTGCACATGGTTAAAAAGTATTACATGTAAAATAGGTTTCTAATTGCTCATAATTTACCCTCAAGTTCTTAAATTAGGAGCATTTATTATCAACAAATTGAAAAATTACTCTACAAACTAGAAATTCTTTTTAAAATTCTAATTTATAAGAATGCAAAATGTCAACTTTTTCAAATATTGGTGAACAAACTAAACCTGTGTCCTAAAAACAGATTATTAAATGAGCATTAATATATTCCCTCAGTGTTTGACACATATTTCTGTCAGTATACACAGTTGTAAGAAACCTCTATAACAATATAGTTATAAAAAATAATTGGCAGATTGATAAAAACTCAAGGATTCTAAAAACCCACAACTTTCCATCACAGGGGTAATGCTGATCCTACAGTGCTAAGCCTAAGAGGATAGGATGAGCACAGGAAAATCTTATTTAAAGGGGCAATTGAATACACCAAGAGCATCTTTAGTTTAGTTGAGTCTAGTTTGGAGATACAGCTTGGAAACAGGCCCTTAAGCCCACTGAATCCGTGCCCTCCAGCAATCACCCATACACTACTTCTATCCTACACACTCGGGACAATTTACAGAAGCCAATTAACCCACAAACCTGAATGTCTTTGGAATCTGGGAGAAAATCCGAGCACCCGGAGAAAATCCACATAGTCACAGGGGAAAATGTACAAACCCCGTACAGACATCACCCATAGTCAGGATTGAACCCTGGTCTCTGGCATTGTAGGGCAGCAACTCTACCACTGCACCACTGTGCACCACTTCACCAAACCATACCCCCCATATGGACAATTTAGGGATATACCATTAAGTACTCGCTCTCATCCATTGTACAGCATTGCAAACCCCTGCATCTGTCAAGCAGTGATTCCAGCAGCAGCCTAGATTCAAATCAGGCTACCTCTGGTACCTCACTTATCATACATATTGTGTTCTCAGGAACACTAACAGAGTCAGTGCTAAAGGAAGATAGACACAAAGTGCTGGAGTAACTCAGCAGGTCAAGCAGCATCTTTGGAGAAAAAAAAATGGGCGACGTTCTGGGTCGAGAATCTTCTTCAGACTGAGGCTGGGGGATTAGGGGATGGAGTGGGGAGTGGGGGAGGGGGTGGGGGTTGGAGGAGGTGAAGAGTTGGAGTTGAGAAATGACCAGGACCAATTAGGGCCAGCCATAAATGACCTCAGACAGGGTGTTGCCTGGTAGGTCCATTGTTGACTAAGGAAAGTGTGATCTCAAGAGAAACAATGAAGAACTGTGGAAGTGGTAAAACGACTGGGGAGAGGAAGGGGGCAAGGAGGGAGGGGGCAGGGGAGGGCAGTATGATTTGAATTTACTTAAAATGAGAGAATTCAATGTTCATACCACTGGGTTGTAAGTTACCCAAGCGAAATAAATATGAGGTGCGGTTCCTCCAATTTGCCTGTGGCCTCACTCCAGAGTTGGAATACCTTATGAATAGAGAGATGTGTTACCGGCAGTGCTGCTTTGTGTGGAACCCAGTATGGACTCACCCTCTGGATGTATTTCTGCCCAAGAACCTGGTAATTTAGATTTCGATTTTGAATCAGATATAGAGATACAGCGCGGAAACAGGCCCTTCGGCCAACCGAGTCCACGACGTCCAGCATTCATCCCACACACTAACACTATCCTACACACTCTGGGGACAATTTACAATTATACCAAGTCAATTAGCCTACAAACCTGTTCATCTTTGAAGTGTTTGGAGGAAACCGGAGCTCCTGGGGAAAACCCACACAGGTCACGGAGAGAACGTACAAACTCCATACAGACAGCATCCTTAGTCAGGATCGAACCCGGGACTCTGGCACTGTTAGGCAGAAACCGTTGCACCACCCTGGTGCTGGGAAATCTGGATGAACCCAGCAATGAATTGCCTGGTGTGTCTGTGTGGACAGGGTGCTGGCGAGTGTGCCGTTAGGTTGGTCAGGCATTGTGAGTTTGGGCCACTGCTGGGGATGCTGGGTGGTGTTGACAGACCACATGGACCTTACCGTCCCTCCCATCACCACCTATTGGATTTGATATAGAGTGATGCAGTGTGGAAACAGGCCCTTTGGCCCAACTTGCCAACATCGGCCAATATGTCCCAGCAACACTAGTCCCACCTGCCAGCATTTGGTCCATATCCCTCCAAACCTGTCCTATCCATGTACCTGTCTAACTGCTTCTTAAATGTTGGGATAGACCCTGCCGTAACTACTTCCTATGGCAGCTTGTGCCATACATCCACCACCCTTTGTGTGAAAAAGTTACCCCTCAGAGTCCTATTAAATCTTTTCCCCTTCACCTTAAAATGGCGACTTCTCGGCTGGTGAGAGCTGGGGTGGGGGGAAACACCAGCTTGCAAAACATCCGAGAGATCCTGAGTAACTGGAACACCTTCCCATCCTGTCAACGCCTAGATTAGGTGCTGCCTGTCCCCGGAAATGGTCCACACACAGTGTGCCAGAGTGCAGCCGTGAGCCTCAACATTCAGTGCTGAGTGGCTGCACCTTTCTGGTGGTGAATCTGTGGAACTCTGCCACAGAAGGATGTGGAGACCAGGTCAATGGATATTTTTAAGGCAGAGGTAAATAGATTCTTGATTAGTAATAGTGTCAGGGGTTATTGGGAGAACGCAGGAGAATGGGGTTGAGAGGGAAAGATAGATCAGCCATGATTAAATGGTGGAGTAGACTTGATGGGCTGAATGGCCTAATTCCGCTCCGAGAGCCTATGAACGTATGAACCATTGATCTTAAAGCCAGCCCTCACAGGCAGCCTGTCCACACTAGGCTATGGGCGACATTTTGCTGCACCGATGTCAGTGGAGGACAAGGTTGGTTTATATTTTACAAGTTACCAACATAACAGTGAGGAAGGCAGCATACATGGCAGATACCCAATGCTTGTGGCCTCAGTGGACTTCTCTTTGAAAATACTGTGGGTTTGTATCTGCGTCTTTTGACTGATGTTGTAATGAATCAGTGCTCTGTGGGGTAAAGCTAAGTGGGTACAAGTGTATGTCAATTCAGTTCAAGTTGATTAATGGTGACTTTAAATAGTTGATAAACTGCTACATGAATTTTAGCATTCACCTGCTAATATTTAAAAGGATGAAACAAGGATCTGTGCCTTTCTATTGTCTAAACTAATTGTAACAGTTAATATGAAAATAATTTAGCCTGCATTTTTTCCTCACGATTTCATACATGGGCTAAAAGCAATTAACAACTTCTACGTCTTTTTCTCAAGCAGATTGATGCAACTCTTTGATTCTGGAAACTTTTGTTCTGGTTTGTGTGTTCAGTTTGCTGATTAATGGGGCATTCATTTTCAGGACTGGCCTTCACTTCTATCACGGAGGAAAGCCGTTCTTCAAAAGAAACTGGAGAATTCCTTAGCATTTTTACAACTGGACATACAAACTGTCCTTTCTGTTTGAAATGTTCCCTTGCATGGGTCAGATAATTTGACTGAACATTACTTTCTTTCTTGAAGTAAACTACATAGCAGGTTGGAATGAAATGGCAACATAAAATACTATAGATTGATGCTAATATCGCAACTGATTCAATTATTGAGGAATATTTGTTCTTTACCACTTGAAGATATACAATTCCAAAAGAAATCCACACAATTAAGTAAACAAGCATGCTAAATGTGATCAATCTTGCCTCGTTATACAGTCTGGGGGCCTTTCTTCCTCTGTAAGCAAGAATGAAGCAGATAAAAGCAAGGAAAGCAATGTATCCCAACATTATTCCAAATGCTTCAAGGGACCCTTCATCACATTGCATCAAAATAATTTGGGGATTGAGTCTCCATTCCACAACCTTTGGAGGATTCAAAGATAACCACACTGTACAAATCACCACTTGAACTCCTGTGGTAAAAACTAGAATGGGGACTGGCTTATAAAAAAACTTGAGATGTTTACGGACAGTTGGATTAAAACTAAAAGCGAAGATGATCCTAAAAGATTTAATCAAAATGCAAGAAACACAAAGCGTAAAGCTGATGCCAAAAAGTGGTTGCCGGATATTACAAATGAGATTAGATGGCTCTCCAATAAACAATATAGAACTGACCAAACCAGCTACCAGTGATAACAGCATTATGGAACACATCCAACCTCCTGCAGCTTTCACAGCAGGTGTGCTCAGATGTTTTATAACCAATATGCTTACCACACACACAATAAGTTTTCCTAAAATGGCAAATATGATTAGCACAATAGAAAGGGGATTTCCCCATTGCAGATACTCCACAGTAGCATTTTGGCAAGTTGAACTTCCTGTATTGGACCATTGGTTTTCTGGGCAGTTCATACACTCGGTCGAATCTGCAGCAAGAAAGAAATATCATGTACACTGTGCACTGAATTTGTGAAACTGCATGATTTGAAATATTCTTGGTTCTTGGTTAAATGTAATTTGGTCATATTAAATGTAATTTCACGTGCTTGGCTACCAGCATGAAGTCTCATTCACTGTCAGTGCATCTTTGGAATTTGGCTAAATAATAAAATGCTTGACGTGCACTCCTTTCAGTCATGGCTTCTGCACAGGGAGCAAAAAATTGTAAAACTACTCACAACTAAATAAAGGCACAGAAGCAATTTACAGCTTACGATTATCGGTTCTGCAGTATAGTAGGAAGAGGCTGGTAATAGAAGTTTCAAACAGGGTTACATCATATAATGCTGTTGCTTTTTGACCCTGACCTTCGGGATAATGCACATCAGGCAAAGTTACCCTTTAGTCCACATAATTCTGAGGTATTAATCCAATGCCAATGATCACTTTTCCGTTATTGATATGTGTCAGAGGCATGGATTGTACTGAAATCAACCTCCCCATTGCTCTTTGTCATTGTGCTGCTAGCACAAAATAAGAATCTAAAACAGAACAAAACATCCTCAACCAATTGAATGATTTCTAATTTGCATTCACCACTAAAGAGAATATTATCTTGCATTTTCTATTATACTTCAAACACATATTTTTCTGTAATTTGCACACATCATGACCTAAATTTCACATCTATAAAACAGAACTACTGGGAGAGGGACTATTAAATATTTATACTAACTAGCAATTAATAACAGGCAGTCATCAAGTGCTATCAAGTGATATGAAGGAGGAATATCGATTAAAATATTTCAAAGGTTTTTGAAAATATTTTCAACCTTTCTTCTTACACTAATTCTAAAGTGACATTTTTGGTGCCAGAAATAGATTTTGTAGTATGATAAATTCCTAAAGTAACTTAATTAATCATAACTATTTCAGCAATATTACTCTTGGCATTTTATTAAAAACACTCATTGAGTTATTGAGGTTTTCAAACTTCACTGTGGACTGTTCAGCAATATAACAAGCAACTGTCTTCAGAGAGTTTCTGTGCTGTAAGTTTCAGAAATTATTTTATCATCGACAGCAAGAATTTCAAATGACAACCATGTCAGAATTGGTTACATACACAACAACCTTAATTTGTCCAAAGTCAATTTCAAAATTGAATTTACTTTATCTCAGAGACCACCTTATAAACTTCCTTTGCCAATTTTTCATCGGATTCTGCACCCTTTTCTAAATCCACAACCGTTTGAACCGATTAAAACATGAAAACCTTTTGCTCGCTGGAAAAGTGAGACCCTAAAGTATGCATGCTATAAAAGAAAGAAAATAATTAACTGCTTTCAAGACTGATATCCAAGCTTGGACCTCGGATTCAATAAAAATAATTTTGGTCCTGGTTTATAACTATTTGGAGACAATTATGAAGCAGCTTGTTAAAAGGCATCTGGTTCTAAATATAATTTGCAACCTTACAACCTGAATGTCCAATGATGTACCTAGTCCATAGTCTGCATATAACTTTATGACTTTAATAAATTATGTTGGATTTTCTTCCTACCATCCTGATACCTACCATTTTCTTTTGTGTAAGTTCCCGAAGTGCAGTTACTGCAATCGTAACAACAATTGTTTTCAGGTATAATTGTCTTTTTCTCTCCAGGTATGCAGGTTCTTGAGCAACGATAAGCTTCAGCCTATGAGAGACAAAAAGTGAAAATGCCTGAGTAACTAAAGGTTTTGCCTGTAACAGTACTCCTTGCAAGCTATTGCCTTAAGACATCTTTAGGAACAGTGGAGAAGAACAGTGAAAATATTTTTTAATGAAATAATTATGGGAGAATGGTGGTCGGTTTTTGCAAAATTCTCAGAGGAAATTCCTCAAACTGGATTTAAGTCACACTCATAAATATAATTCAAGCTTCTTTGCTTTGCCGATCAAGTAATTATGGGCAAGATTTTAAAAGGTCTGCAGAGTTGGCTATTCCACACCAGAATGGCCAATTGATGAAAAATTTATATATTACCTATTCCTGAAAAAAACAGCATTAAGATTATTAAATTGAGTTCCTGATGAACATAATCTATCAGAATTACAATTGGCTCATAAAATGTAGACACAAGGAACTGCAGATGCTGGTTTACAAAAAGGACACAAAATGCTGGAGTATAACTCTGCTGGTCAAGCACCATCTCCAGAATTGCTGCCTGATCCAATGGGTCACTTCAGCGCTTTGTGTCCTTAGAATCAGCTGGAGAGATCTTAAAGACTTGGTCAAATAATTCGGCCAAAGCCCTACAAGAAATTAAATTGAAGTACCAGATGCTGGAACTTATGAAGAAAATACAAAGGAAGCATGCAACCCAGGACACCATTAAAGTTTTAAATGGATTTCATATACAATGTTTTGGTTTAATTTCACTCAAATCATTCAATATGCCAGGATACCAGTAGTTAAAACATTAGAATATACCAAGTGTATGAATCAAGTTATCTTGATGGTTAATATGTTTACTTGCTTAGTTTAATTAATCTTTCCCATTGGAAACTGACATCCTCTATCACTTGGTATGACAAAATGCTGGAGTAACTCAACGGGTCAGGCAGCATCTCTGGAGAGAAAGAATGGGTGACGTTTCGGGTCGAGACCCTTCTTCAGACTGATGTCAGGGGAGGGGGCAGGACAATGAAAGGATATAGGTGGAGACAGGAAGACAGTGGGAGAACTGGGAAGGGGGAGGAGAAGGGAGGAATAGAGGAGCTATCTAAAGTTAGAGAAGTCAATGTTCATACCGCTGGGCTGTAAGCTGCCCAAGCAAAATATGAGGTGCTGTTCCTCCAATTTGTGGTGGGCCTCACTATGACACTGGAGGAGGCCCATGACAGAAAGGTCAGACTGGGAGGGGGAGTTGAAGTGCTCAGCCACCGGGAGATCAGGTTGGTTAAGGCGGACTGAGCGAAGGTGTTGAGCGAAACGATCGCCGAGCCTGCGTTTGGTCTCGCCGATGTAGAGAAATTGACATCTGGAACAGCGGATACAATAGATGAGGTTGGAGGAGGTGCAGGTGAACCTCTGCCTCACCAGGAAAGAATGTTTGGGTCCTTGGATGGAGTTGAGGGGGGAGGTAAAGGGACAGGTGTTGCATCTCCTGCGGTTGCAGGAGAAAATGCCTGGGGAGGGGGTGGTTTGGGTAGGAAGGGACGAGTGGACCAGGGAGTTACGGAGGGAACGGTCTCTGTGGAAAGCAGGAAGGGGAGGAGATGGGAAGATGTGGCCAGTAGTGGGATCCCATTCGAGGTGACAGAAATGTTGGAGGATAATTTGTTGTATACGCTGGCTGATGGGGTGGAAGGTGAGAACAAGGGGGACTGTCCTTGTTACGAATGGGTGGAGGGGGACCAAGAGCGGAGCTGCGAGATATAGAGGAGGCCCTAGTGAGAGCCCCATTTATAATGGAAGAGGGGAAGCCCCGTTTCCTAAAGAATGAGGACATCTCTGATGCCTTAGTGTGAAACACCTCATCCTGGGCGCAGATGCGGCGTAGACGGAGGAATTCGGAGTAGGGGATAGACTTTTCAGGAGACAAGGTGGGAAGAAGTGTAATCCAGATAGCTGTGGGAGTCAGTTGGTTTGTAGCAGATGTTGGTCACTAGTCTGTCTCCTATGATGGAGATGGTGAGATCCAGAAACGGTAGGGAGATGTCGGAGTTGGTCCAAGTATATTTAAGAGCTGGATGGAAATTAGTGATGAAATGTATGAAGTCAGTAAGTTCTGCATGGGTACAGGAGGTAGCACCAATGCAGTTGTCAATGTAGCGGGGGTAGAGTTCGGGGCCAGTGTACGTCTGGAACAGGGATTGTTCGACATATCTGACAAAGAGGCAGGCATAGCTAGGCCCCATGTGAGTGCCCATAGCTATGCTCACTTAATGCAATCTGGTTATACAATTGTGCTTGGATTTTTAGAAATATCCTTGCCTGCTGTTTTAGTTTTATTTTCCTCGTTGTTATCACAATATTTAATAATTTGAATTTTGCCTGTCATCCTTAAGAACAATGCAACAGATAACAAGATTTTTAATTCCAAATGATAGCTTTTTAATGTACAGTTAAAATATAGTAAATATATAACTTTTTGTAAAGTGCTTAAAATATTTTGAACCATTCACAACTCAACAATCTTCCTAAATTTTCACCTGAGTGTGAATTTGCAAATTACTGAAAGCTTAAAACCATTAAGAAGCTTTATACAATACAGAAGTACAGTTCTAATCCATATTATTTTGCAATATGTATTTAACATAAATTCTGCAGGGAAAAGGCATAAATTTAAATAAATACCTGGGCAATTTGGTTGAAATCAGCACTGATATTAATCAACTTTGTTGTCACATTGTAGTCACCAACTCTTACAAATCGTATAGAACCATTCATCAATTTCCAGTGTATGACGTCATAACCGCTTGAGTAATCTCCTGAACTGTCAAACTCAAATTGGCCATTTTCTGTCATAAACTTGACATTTTTCAATTCATTGATCAACTGTAAATGAAGCAATCGTCAATTATTTGAACTTGATATAGAAATGTTGAATACAGATTAGAAACATCATATTCCGGTTCTGGTAAATGCAAATTGCACAAGCTAAAGTGGGTCTTGGGTTAAGTAATGGATTCTTTTCAACAATGGATAGAATTTATATTAAGCAGGAAGAGTACTATTTGGCTTGGTTGTTCCTTACTTCCGTTAATATTCCAGTTTCTGGAAAGGAACTTCAACAGGATCTATGAGTTCCAGTTCTTCCAAAGTAGCAGCTCAGGAAAGCTGCTAACTTTGGAAAGCAGGGGTTCCCAGGAAGGAGTTTACTCATGCTTGTGGTGACAAAAACATATATTTCTTTAGGCAGGCATTATAGATCTTTTCATGGTTTTAAGTTTTTGCAAAGAAGGCAAAACTTCACTTCTTTCCAAGAAGAAGAGGATGGGAAGCTGCAAAAACCTTTACTAGTACCCCAGTTGTAAATCTCCAATTTTGGATAACTTTTTTTTCAGAAAATTACTAGTCAATAAAAAAGGACCAGATAGCTTAACACCGTGAACATTTCCAGCGAATCAGATAGGGCCACCGTGCCAAATGAACGTAATTGTATTTTTTGAAGAGGTGATTAAAGAATCTACTGGGGAATGTCTGTTGATGCTAATTATAAAGATTTTCAGAAGGGTTTTCATAAAATTTCTCAGTAACCCTAACCCTCCCTCTGTGTCACAGTGGCTCAAAGATGCAGTGTTTTTTCTTAAACTTGAGAAAATTAAATATACATTGAGGGGATGTACTGATAATTTTTTTCACAAATGGCAACATTTTTTGTCATACTTTACAGACTTGCAGGTTCTGCCGGACTAAGGGCTGGTTTGTTAAATTCTGTTATTTGTAGGTGCACTTTTCATTCTTAATTAGCCAGGGTGGGGTGGGCGGGATGGGTGAGGTGTGTGACTGATGGGATGTTTGGACTCTTGGAATTTTGCATTATTATTATTTTTAATTATTTCTATTTCTTTTATGTTTCTGTATATTCTTGTACTTTTCTTTTGTGTATTATTTGAGTGCTTCTTATTACAATGTCTCTTTTTTACTTCGTGTTGATTCATTTAAAATGTACATCTGTACGTTCATTGCTATGTCATTTAACTCTGTCCTGAATAAAAATATTTTAAATTTTTTTTTTTTTTAATTCTCAGTATGAAGATTCAATGATACTTTATTGTCACATATACCCTGGTAGGGTGAAATATTTTATGTTAGCTAAAATGTTATGTTAAAATGTTAGCTAAAGTTAAAGCTGATGGAACTGATGGTATGTCTTCGAACTGGTTTGAAATCTGCTGAGCAGCAGGAAACAGAGGCGGGTTATTGGTCAGGTATCAGCAGATGGCAACTAATGGATTCGCGTAATGACCTAGCCATGGATCTTCATGATACCTATAACCATCAGCTGATGGGACAAGAAACCAAATCCAAGTTTGCCTGCAACAGAGATATATTCGCCATTGTGAATATTGCAGATGGAATCATATTCATAAAGTAAGTGAGCAGACAAATTTGTGGCAAATGGATTATAGAGAAGACACATGGGAGGCTTCGTTTGATCTCAAAATAATGACATAAATTATATTCTAATTTGATGCAGTGAGGGTTCAAAGGAAAATGTTCAAAAAAGTTGATGGAATGTTGGCCTTCAAATCTGGAAGACTTAAGTACGAGGTGGAGAGGTTATGCTGCCATCAATAAAAGCCTTAGAGTATGGCAAAATAGTTCTGAGGAGGATATAGAGTCACGAGGAATTGCAGATGCGAGTTTTACAAAAAAGGGCAAAAGGTGCAGGACTAAGTCAGCGGGTCAGGCAACATGTCTGGAAAACATGGATAGATGATGTCTGGAAACATCACATATCCATGTTCTCCAGAGATGCAGCCTGACCCGCTGACTTATTCCAGCACCTTGTGTCTTTTTCTAAGAAAGATATGTTGGCCTAGGAGAGAGTGCAATATTTAGTTTAATTTACTTTACTTTACTTTATTATAGTCACGTGTACCAAGGTGCAATGAAAAGGTTTCCAATCAAAGGAAAGACTGTACGTGACTACAATCAAGCCGCCCACAGTACACAAAAAAATATAAAGGGTACAACATTTAGTGCAAAGATATAACATTGAAGTCCGATAGAGTCCAATTAAAGATAGTTCAAAAGTCTCCACTGAGCTAGATGGGTGGTCAGAAATGCACTCTAGTTGATGAGAGGAATGCTCAGTTGCCTGACAACAGCTGGGAAGAAACTGTTCCTGAATCTGAAGGTTTGCATTTTCAAACTTCTGTACCTCGCGTCTGATGGGATTAGACTGGTCCTTGATTATGCTGGCAGCCTTGCCGAGGCAGAGTGAAGTGTAGTTTAAACTGAGGTTACATAAATTAGGGGTTTGTTCCATTTAAGTTAGCAGGTAATGGACAATTTGGCCAAAATTTGTCAAGATATTAAAACAGACCTTCTCTGCTAATTAGTGAGCCTTTGACTAGCAGGGGTTCACAACCTTTTTCATCCCGTTTACCCCTAGCAACTTTTTGAAAGTAAATTTACCCCCACTCTGTTTCGTTCAGTAATTTGAGCTTACACTTCTACCATAATAAAGCAACTGACAAAGGAAAA
The DNA here is from genome assembly GCF_053455715.1 of Rhinoraja longicauda. Classification (NCBI taxonomy): domain Eukaryota; kingdom Metazoa; phylum Chordata; class Chondrichthyes; order Rajiformes; family Arhynchobatidae; genus Rhinoraja; species Rhinoraja longicauda. Next base: position 60,935 of record NW_027601490.1, on the reverse strand, counting down.
ATTTAAAAATACTGTTTTTAACATTATTATTTTAAGTTCAAATAACAATAATGGTAGGTGAAATGTACCCCCTGGGGGTATATTTATCCCAGGTTGGGAACCCTTGGACGAGTGGGTATTGTTTAAACAATGAAACCAGCCCTTTTAGGAGTGAAAAAATACAATGCTGGAGTAACTCAAGTCAGACAGCATTTCTGGAGAAAATGGATAGGCAATGTTTCAGGTCAGACCCTTCTTCTAACTTGAAACTTCACTATACATGTCCTCCAGCAATGCTGCCTGACCTGCTGAGTTACTCCAGCACTTTGTATGCTTTTACTGCAGATCCCCATGTCAACCTTTAGGAGTGGTTGAGATACTCTACTCAGAGCAGTTAGGGCTTTTGAACTCACTGTCTGAATGGATGATGGAGGAAAAGACCCTCTCTACACTTTGGGTATGGACTGGACACCCCTCTGAACTGCAAGAGCATGGATATGGTGCTGGAGGGTGGGAGATAGGCTGGATAGTTCTATTTTGACTGGTACAGACAGAATGGGCTGAATGGGCCTAGAATCATGAATTTTCTCTGATTCCATGAGTCAAATAGATTGTACAAATCAAGTACAAACATGTAGTGGACTTCAGGGGTACGAGTATTTGAGGAAAGAAATTTGAAGACGAGGAAAAATAATTATAAACAATAGACAATAGGTGCAGGAGGAGGCCATTCGGCCCTTTGAGCCAGCACCGCCATTCAATGTGATCATGGCTGATCATTCTCAATCAGTACCCCGTTCCTGCCTTCTCCCCATACCCCCTGACTCCACTATCCTTAAGAGCTCTATCCAGCTCTCTCTTGAATGCATTCAGAGAATTGGCCTCCACTGCCTTCTGAGGCAGAGAATTCCACCTCTGGATTTCTGTGGATTATTTTAGAAACGGACCTGGCATCATGTTTGGTACAGACATTGTGGGCCGAAGGGGCTGCTCCTGTGCTGGACTGTTCTATGTTCTATGTCCTAATAGTAATGAAGCAGCAAATGTCTTAATGAAGTGAAATATGGAAGAGTAATCCCAGTTATGAAAGTCCTGGAACAATAACGCTGGAAGGTGAAGGTCTGGCGGCAAGGAAGTGCAGTAGTGTGTTAATGTTTTAGAGATGCCTGGCTATTACACAAAGAAACCTAATATCTTTACCTGCCATGGTGGAAAATCAAAATTTCTATTGCACGTTTGTTGAGTACAATTGAGTAGTCTCTGAAGGGCATTAACAATAGCATTGATTGTTAAGTATACACCATAGTTAAACGCGTTATTGGTCTTTCCAATTATCCTGTTATCTTCATGATTGTCATTTGACTGTGAACTTGTGTTACTACGTGCAATGCTTAAAAATTCTTTCATATAATCGTTGGCATTGTTCGGATGTGCCAGCAACTGTTTCAAGTGTTCATTAAAATTTGGAATAGTTCCACTTTTGAATGTAAAGCCCAAAATAGTTCCTACTTTTTCGATCTGCATCATGTTGGCAACCATTCCAGAATGGGACCAGGCTTCACTGGCAATCCAGGTTTTATTTACTTTTCTTTCGATCAATAATGCAAACAGTTTGCTGATATCATTTGACCTAATAAATGCGACTATAACTTGTGCAGTTGAATTCTGAATTTTTTTTGCAGCTTCTGTGATCTTATTGTCCTGTTTGTCACCACTCACAGTAGGGATCAAAAAACGAAAATCAACACATATATTCTGATTCTGTGCATGTAGGATAAAACTGTTTAGTGCTGACTGCCCGTAATCATCTTCAGTTGCAATGACTGCAACCCAGTTCCAGTTGAAATGTACAATCAATTGGGCAATGGCCATTATTTGATACTTGTCACTAGGGACAGTCCGGAAAAATGATGCAAACTTTGTTTTGTCACTGAGTATTTCTGCCGATGCAGCGTAAGCTACCTGTCAAGAGTCAAGGAGAGAGCAATGTTAAAAGATAAAAACAATTTTTTATGTACTTGAAAATGTTGATAAATGCAATAGACAATAGACAATAGACAATAGGTGCAGGAGTAGGCCATTCAATGTGATCATGGCTGATCATTCTCAATCAGTACCCCGTTCCCGCTTTCTCCCCATACCCCCTGACTCCGCTATCGTTAAGAGCTCTATCTAGCTCTCTCTTGAATGTATTCAGAGAATTGGCCTCCACTGCCCTCTGAGGCAGAGAATTCCACAGATTCACAACTCTGACTGAAAAAGTTTTTCCTCATCTCTGTTCTAAATGGCCTACCCCTTATTCTCAAACTGTGGCCCCTGGTTCTGGACTCCCCCAACATTGGGAACATGTTTCCTGCCTCTAATGTGTCCAACCCCTTAATAATCTTATATGTTTCGATAAGATCCCCTCTCATCCTTCTAAATTCCTGTGTATACAAGCATAGTCGCTCCAGTCTTTCAACATATGACAATCAAATCTTCTTTTAAGCAAATACCAATAATGTGAGGATATCAACATAAAAACAAAGACCTCCAGATGCCGGTTAATACACAAGAGGACACAAAGTGCTGGAGTAACTCAGTAGATCAGGCAGCATCTCAGGGGAACATGGACAGGAACGTTTCAGGCCGAGAGGAAATGAATCAACCCAAAACATAACCTGTCCATATTCTCCAGAGATGCTGCCAGCAGTTACTCCTGCACTTTGTGTCCAAATATATGAGTCAAGAGTCAAGAGTGTTTTATTGTCATATGTCCCAGATAGAACAATTAAATTCTTACTTCCTGCAGCACAACAGAATACATAAACAAAGTATACTGTAAACAATATGATAAACGAGAGAGAAAAAAAGTTCAGTGTGTATGTACACACTCACAAGTGTACACACACACACACACACACACACACACACACACACACACACACACACACACACACACACACACACACACACACACACACACACACACACACACACACACACACACACACACACACACACACACACACACACACACACACACACACACACACACACACACACACACACACACACACACACACACACACACACACACACACACACACACACACACACACACACACACACACACACACACACACACACACACACACACACACACACACACACACACACACACACACACACACACACACACACACACACACACACACACACACACACACACACACACACACACACACACACACACACACACACACACACACACACACACACACACACACACACACACACACACACACACACACACACACACACACACACACACACACACACACACACACACACACACACACACACACACACACACACACACACACACACACACACACACACACACACACACACACACACACACACACACACACACACACACACACACACACACACACACACACACACACACACACACACACACACACACACACACACACACACACACACACACACACACACACACACACACACACACACACACACACACACACACACACACACACACACACACACACACACACACACACACACACACACACACACACACACACACACACACACACACACACACACACACACACACACACACACACACACACACACACACACACACACACACACACACACACACACACACACACACACACACACACACACACACACACACACACACACACACACACACACACACACACACACACACACACACACACACACACACACACACACACACACACACACACACACACACACACACACACACACACACACACACACACACACACACACACACACACACACACACACACACACACACACACACACACACACACACACACACACACACACACACACACACACACACACACACACACACACACACACACACACACACACACACACACACACACACACACACACACACACACACACACACACACACACACACACACACACACACACACACACACACACACACACACACACACACACACACACACACACACACACACACACACACACACACACACACACACACACACACACACACACACACACACACACACACACACACACACACACACACACACACACACACACACACACACACACACACACACACACACACACACACACACACACACACACACACACACACACACACACACACACACACACACACACACACACACACACACACACACACACACACACACACACACACACACACACACACACACACACACACACACACACACACACACACACACACACACACACACACACACACACACACACACACACACACACACACACACACACACACACACACACACACACACACACACACACACACACACACACACACACACACACACACACACACACACACACACACACACACACACACACACACACACACACGCTACAAGGCCTTCCACGCCCGCACCTCCAGACTCAGGAACAGCTTCATTCCCAGGGCCATAGCTGCTATGAACCGGTCCTGCTGAGCCGGATGGTCACATCGCACAGTGAACCGGCACAGACCTATTTGAACTTTATACTGTTTTAAAACTGTTTCTAATTTTGTTTCACTGGGTTGTATAAATTTATACTGATTAGCTAATTAATTTATTGCATCGTATGGAAGGTGCATTCCCAATCTCGTTGTACCCCTGTACAATGACAATAAAGATGTATTGTATTGTATTGTATTGTATTGTGTGCGAGTGTGTACTTGTGAGTATGTGTATATACACACACTGAACTTTTTTATACCCAAAAAGCAATATTGTTTTATAATTACTGAGGAAAGAAATTAGGAGAAAAAAATAGTGCTATTTTATTCCTGGTTTAGTTATTTTGCTGACATTGAGTTCAATGCAAAAATGACATAGTAGTATTGGATATTTTCTATCAAGCCTTTCTCAGTCAGGTTATAGATCAGACTGATGTAAGTAGTTTCAACTTACCAACTTACAACAAACAAATCTTGTGGGCAATCTCCAATTTCAAATCATCCTACCCTTTAAAATTGTGAGAATACTGATTCAAATAAAATTGTAACAGAAAGCTGGAAAGCTATAAGATAGAAATAGTGCAGAAAAGATTTACAAGGATGTTACCATGACTTGCCAGCCTGAGCTATAGGGAGAGATTGGGCAAGCTAAAACTTTATTCCTTAGTGCACAAGAGACTAAGGGGTAATCTTACAGAGGTATATAAGATCATGATAGGAATAGACAGGATGCATCCACAGTCTTTTACCCAGATTAGGTGAATCAAAAACCAGAACCTTCTTGGCCATTGCTTCGATATGGCAGGTACAGGACAAATTGCTGGGGATATTTACTCCTAATAACGAAGCTTTCAACCATCTCTACTTTTGTGCCATCAATGTTTAGGATGGGTTTAGGAAAGTGAAATCATGCTTGACAAGTCTTTTTATGTGTTTTTGAAGTGGTCACCAACAGAATAGACAAGAGCATGCCAAATGATGCAGTGTAATTGGAATTTTCAGGCGGCTTTGATAAACGACTATTGACTATTGAGATTGTAACTTGAGGTAATATACTGGCATGGATTGGAGTTTTATTAATGGACAAAAAGCAGAATGGAAATAAATTCTTGGATTTGGTTGGGCTAGTCATAGCCAAACAGCATACGTATGATAGATTGAATGGCCTCTGCAGTAAATTTTCAATAGATGGAAGTATGATTCCCCTTTCAAGTTTGGTTTAGTTTTGTTTAGAGATACAGTGCAGTAACAGGCCTTTTTGCCCACCGAGTCTGCGCTGACCAGTGATCCCTGCACATTAGCACTGCCCTACATACACTTGGGACGATTTACGATTTTACCAAGCCTACAAACCTGTACATCTTTGGAGTGTTAGAGGAAACCGGAGCTCCCGGGGAAAACCCACGCAGGTCAGGGGAAGAACATACAAACTCCGTATAGACAAGCACCTGTAGTCAGGACCCAGATCTCTGGTGTTTTAAGGCAGCAACTGTAACGCTGCACTACACTGCCCACACTGACCTTAATTTGTCCATCTCTAGCTGGCACAGTCTTGTCAAACACTTTTCAAGCATAGCAAGGGGAGGAAATTAAATGCCACCCTTGCTCCCGATGACCATATCTCAAAAATGAATTACGATATCTCACAGGTGAGAAACAAATAACTACTTTCACTTATTAAAATCTAAACATACATACCTGTGGGATGAGGTAAAGGTTCAACAGTCTTGCAATCACAATTGTGATTTCTGAGAACAAACTCGCCACAACCACTTTTGCAGCAGGTACATAGTCTGTGTAATTGCAGTGAACTTCAATGCTATTTTCCGAGGAATTAAATTTTGAAAGGAATTTCATAGTGGCTTGTACTGCAGCGACGACATCAGTGCAGCTGTCATGAATTTCATATCCTAATTTGATGCCTGGTAGCATGGAAGAATTGTTTATTTGCTGGATAACGTGTACCATAGCCTGGGCCATGATGAAATGGTTAAATCGAAATCTAGGAAGATTATAAAAACACAACGATTTTACCCTTATTTTGAATGCATTTTGTCAAATATTTTCTCCACATTTTATGAACGAATCGTTAAGTTTAACAGTTTTTATATTCCATCTTGTGTGATTGTTAGACAGTTTTTTTTCATCTTTAAGTACTAACGGTAGGAATTATTTGTTTGCTCAGGAACCTCTTCTGAAGGGTGGTGAATCTCTGGAATTCTCTGTCCCTGAAGAATAGGGAGGCTGGTTCATTGGGGATATTTAAAGAGAAAGTAGAACATCTATTGAAGGAACAGGAAATTAAGGGCTATGGGGAATTGGCACAAATGATGAATGGAGGGTTGGGTAGATCTGCCATGATCATATTAAATAGTGGGGCAGGCATGAGGGGCCTTGTGGTCAATTCCTGCCTCAGTTTTCTTATGTTCTTATGTATTCATTGGGAAATATGTATTTGTATCTGTTATTTCTATTGAATGACCTAAATGTGGTGGGATTAGTGCAGAACCAAGATAACATTGTGCTTGCTAATCTAGCAACATATTTATATAGTGCCTTTAATATGACAAATTATTCTGAGTGACTTCAAAGCTATCAAACAAAAATGCTACTGTAGGCAGTATTAAGGAAGCTGACCAAAAGCTTGGTTAAAGAGATTGATTTGAACAGAAGAAATAGCGATTGCGAAAGATTATTTACCCCTTTGTGCCTGCTTCACCATTCATTAAGATCATGGACAATCCTTTATCTCAGTACCACTTTCTCTTGGCCTGTCTATATCTCCTTGAAATGTTTCTGCATCCTCCTTATAGATAATACTGCAGTATCATATTACACTTGATCCACGTACACAAATCATTGATATAGTGTGTGAACAGCTAGGAACTCTGTACCAAGACATTCAGTACCCTACTATTTACAATCTGTTTATTTCTTCTCTGTGTTTTCAATCCATTAACTCATCCACAATCCATATTGGTATACTACCAACAATACTGTGCACCCTGATTTTGTTTAGACAATAGACAATAGACAATAGACAATAGGTGCAGGAGTAGGCCATTCAGCCCTTCGAGCCAGCACCGCCATTCAATGCGATCATGGCTGATCACTCTCAATCAGTACCCCGTTCCTGCCTTCTCCCCATACCCCCTCACTCCGCTATCCTTAAGAGCTCTATCCAGCTCTCTCTTGAAAGCATCCAACGAACTGGCCTCCACTGCCTTCTGAGGCAGAGAATTCCACACCTTCACCACCCTCTGACTGAAAAAGTTCTTCCTCATCTCCGTTCTAAATGGCCTACCCCTTATTCTCAAACTGTGGCCCCTTGTTCTGGACTCTCCCAACATTGGGAACATGTTATCTGCCTCTAATGTGTCCAATCCCCTAATTATCTTATATGTTTCAATAAGATCCCCCCTCATCCTTCTAAATTCCAGTGTATACAAGCCCAATCGCTCCAGCCTTTCAACATACGACAGTCCCGCCATTCCGGGAATTAATCTAGTGAACCTACGCTGCACGCCCTCCATAGCAAGAATATCCTTCCTCAAATTTGGAGACCAAAACTGCACACAGTACTCCAGGTGCGGTCTCACCAGGGCCCGGTACAACTGTAGAAGGACCTCTTTGCTCCTATACTCAACTCCTCTTGTTACGAAGGCCAACATTCCATTGGCTTTCTTCACTGCCTGCTGAACCTGCATGCTTCCTTTCATTGACTGATGCACTAGGACACCCAGATCTCGTTGAACTCCCCCTCCTCCTAACTTGACACCATTCAGATAATAATCTGCCTTTCTATTCTTACTTCCAAAGTGAATAACCTCACACTTATCTACATTAAACTGCATCTGCCATGTATCCGCCCACTCACACAACCTGTCCAGGTCACCCTGCAGCCTTATTGCATCTTCCTCACAATTCACACTACCCCCCAACTTAGTATCATCTGCAAATTTGCTAATGGTACTTTTAATCCCTTCGTCTAAGTCATTAATGTATATCGTAAATAGCTGGGGTCCCAGCACCGAACCTTGCGGTACCCCACTGGTCACTGCCTGCCATTCCGAAAGGGACCCATTTATCCCCACTCTTTGCTTTCTGTCTGTTAACCAATTTTCTATCCATGTCAGTACCCTACCCCCAATACCATGTGCCCTAATTTTGCCCACTAATCTCCTATGTGGGACCTTGTCGAAGGCTTTCTGAAAGTCGAGGTACACCACATCCACTGACTCTCCCTTGTCAATTTTCCTAGTTACATCCTCAAAAAATTCCAGTAGATTTGTCAAGCATGATTTCCCCTTCGTAAATCCATGCTGACTCGGAACGATCCCGTTACTGCTATCCAAATGCTCAGCAATTTCGTCTTTTATAATTGACTCCAGCATTTTCCCCACCACTGATGTCAGACTAACTGGTCTATAATTACCCGTTTTCTCTCTCCCTCCTTTCTTAAAAAGTGGGATAACATTTGCTATTCTCCAATCCACAGGAACTGATCCTGAATCTATAGAACATTGAAAAATGATCTCCAATGCTTCCACTATTTCTAGAGCCACCTCCTTAAGTACTCTGGGATGCAGACCATCAGGCCCTGGGGATTTATCAGCCTTCAGTCCCATCAGTCTACCCAAAACCATTTCCTGCCTAATGTGGATTTCCTTCAGTTCCTCCATCACCCTAGGTTCTCCAGCCCCTAGAACATTTGGGAGATTGTGTGTATCTTCCTCAGTGAAGACAGATCCAAAGTAACGGTTTAACTCGTCTGCCATTTCTTTGTTCCCCATAATAAATTCCCCTGCTTCTGTCTTCAAGGGACCCACATTTGCCTTGACTATTTTTTTCCTCTTCACGTACCTAAAAAAACTTTTGCTATCCTCCTTTATATTATTGGCTAGTTTACCCTCGTACCTCATCTTTTCTCCTCGTATTGCCTTTTTAGTTAACTTTTGTTGCTCTTTAAAAGAGTCCCAATCCTCTGTCTTCCCACTCTTCTTTGCTATGTTATACTTCCTCTCCTTAATTTTTATGCTGTCCCTGACTTCCCTTGTCAGCCACAGGTGTCTCTTACTCCCCTTAGAGTCTTTCCACCTCTTTGGAATAAATTGATCCTGCAACCTCTGCATTATTCCCAGGAATACCTGCCATTGCTGTTCTACCGTCTTCCCTGCTAGGGCCTCCTTCCAATCAATTTTGGCCAGCTCCCGCCTCATGCCTCTGTAATCCCCTTTGCTATACTGTAATACCGACACTTCCGATTTTCCCTTCTGCCTTTCCATTTGCAGAGTAAAACTTATCATGTTGTGATCACTGCCTCCTAATGGCTCTTTTACCTCTAGTCCCCTTATCAGATCAGGATCATTACACAACACTAAATCCAGAATTGCCTTCTCCCTGGTAGGCTCCAGTACAAGCTGTTCTAAGAATCCATCTCGAAGGCACTCTACAAACTCTCTTTCCTGGGGTCCATTTCCAACCTGATTTTCCCAGTCTACCTGCATGTTGAAATCTCCCATAACCACCGTAGCATTACATTTTTGACACGCCAATTTTATCTCCTGATTTAACTTGCACCCTAAATCGAGGCTACTGTTTGGGGGCCTATAGATAACTCCCATTAGGGTCTTTTTACCCTTACAATTTCTCATTTCTATCCATACTGATTCAACATCTCCTGATTCTATGTCACCCCTTGCAAGGGAATGAATATCATTCCTTACCATCAGAGCAACCCCACCCCCTCTGCCCACCTGTCTGTCTTTTCTATACGTTGTGTACCCCTGAATATTCAGTTCCCAGCCCTGGTCCTCTTGTAGCCATGTCTCAGTGATCCCTACAACATCATACTTGCCCATGACTAACTGAGCCTCAAGCTCATCCACTTTATTTTTTATACTACGCGCATTTAAGCACAACACTTTAACTTCTGTATTTACCTCCCCTCTCACATCGTTCACAATTGGCCCTGCCCTTAATTTCTTTTCCGCTCTAGAACTTCTGTTCCCATTCTTCCGAGAGTCTTTTGCAATATCTCCTGTATTCCCTTTTACCTCATCTTCATATTCACAATTTGTTAACCCCTCCCCCCCACTACTTAGTTTAAAGCCACAGGTGTCACACTAGCAAACCTGCCTGCCAGAATGTTTGTCCCCCTGCTGTTAAGATGCAACCCGTCCCTTTTGTACAAGTCACCCCTAGCCCAGAAGAGATCCCAGTGGTCCAGAAATCTAAATCCCTGCTCTCTGCACCAGTCCCTCAGCCATAAATTCATACCCTCTATCTCTCTGTTCCTGGCCTCACCAGCACGAGGTACCGGTAGCAGTCCAGAGATAACTACCTTCGACGTCCTACTTCTCAGCGTTTTTCCCAACTCTCTAAACTCCCGCTGTAGCACCTCCTTCCTCTTCCGCCCGACGTCATTCGTGCCCACGTGCACAACGACTTCAGGTTGATCGCCTTCCCTCGCTAGGATTTTCTGAAGCCGGTCTGTGATGTGTTGAACCCTGGCACCAGGGAGGCAACAGACCATCCTCAAGTCCCTCCTGCTGCCACAGAATCTTCTGTCCGTCCCTCGGACTATGGAGTCACCGACCACTACGGCTCTTCCAGACTTCGGTCTCCCCTGTCGTGTATCCTTGCCAACAGGTCCGCCACTCGGACTGGAAACGTCTTCTGCCCCGACAGTTCCCAAGAGGGTATACCTATTTGCAATAGGCACAGCCACTGGGGTCTCCTGTAGTCCACGTCCACTCCCCCCGGAAACAGTCTCCCACCTTCGCTCGACCTGGACCCTTGGCGTGACAGCCTCACAATAGGTCCTGTCGAGGAAACTCTCGCATTCCCGGATGGCCCTGAGGTCATCCAACTGCCTCTCCAACTCCACCACACGTCCCTTCAGGAGCTGCACCTGGACACAGTTCTTGCAGGTGTAGCTCCCAGAAGCTCCCGCGACGTCCCTGTCTTCCCACATCCTGCAGGAAACACACCGCACCAACTTTTCCGCCATCACCTTGTGCCTATAACCAGCTCTGGCTTAAAACAATGGTATCCTCCTCACCTCAGCCTCCTCGCCGAAGACTCGCACTTTTCTCACTGGGCACTTCCCTCACTGGGCGCTGCACCTGAACAGGGCTGCACCCTTTTGTGAGCCTTGCTTATATCACCAATTTAAATTGCCTGATTGTCCAATTTACCTGACTTCCCACTTAAACTGCCTGTTGAACTGTGATTAGCACTTACTTTACTGCTCAGCCAACGGGCGTCCTTGCTCTGCTCCCGGACTTTTCAAATTGCCTACTACTTCCTTTTGGCGCTCTTTTTAAACTGCCTGTTGAACTGTGATTAGCACTTACTTTACTGCTCAGCCAACGGGCGTCCTTGCTCTGCTCCCGGACTTTTCAAATTGCCTACTACTTCCTTTTGGCGCTCTTTTTAAACTGCCTGTTGAACTGTGATTAGCACTTACTTTACTGCTCAGCCAACGGGCGTCCTTGCTCTGCTCCCGGACTTTTCAAATTGCCTACTACTTCCTTTTGGCGCTCTTTTTAAACTGCCTGTTGAACTGTGATTAGCACTTACTTTACTGCTCAGCCAACGGGCGTCCTTGCTCTGCTCCCGGACTTTAATTATCTCTTGTGTAGCACCTTATTGAATGCCAAATGCAAAATCAACTGATTTATTCATATTTATTCTGATAGTTATAACTTTAAAATAGTCAAATTAATTTGCCAAATCTGATTTCATTTTCATAAATCCAGGTTGACTCCGTTGAATTTTATTATTATTTTCTAAATGCTGCCTCCCAATCTGTTGGACATCATCTAGAATCCATGGAATTTTAAAATATGTCAAGTAATGCATCACTAGTTCCATAGCCATTTCCTTCAAAACCCTCACTGATCCTGCAGGGTTATTGTCTTTCACTGTCATTCATTCTCCAATAATAATGTTTATTGCTAACTTCCTTCAGCTATTTATTCACTCACATCTCATAAATGAGATATAAGACAAGTAAAGACAAAACATTTTTGAGTACTTTATAATGTTTTTATTTCTCAACGTAATTTTCCCCGTTTCATTCTGTAAGGGCCCACCCATAGCTGGTTTATAACCCTGTTGGCTGGTTTATAACAAAAAATGTTTATATACCTATTTAACCTCTTATAGTTGTTTCTTTTGTGTTCGTACTTCCACATTCTACTTTCTCTTTCATTGACGGTCCCTCTTATTCAGAAATTTTCTTTGGCATCAAGCTTTTTTTGGCATTGCAAGCTCTCGAGTTTGATCTCCCTTTTTTTGAGCCAGAGCTATTCCCTGCTGGGCTTCATGCCTGAAGGGTTTTTTTTTATATTACTTGAAAGCTATGTAAACTGCTACACACCTAAAAATTGCTGAGATCCCTGGTCTCTTGTTCGTCTGCCACCTTGTCCCAAAGTTCATTTTTCTGCCTTAGTACCACTTCCTCTTTAAAGACACCCGTTAAAATCTCATTATTTGACCAAGCATTCCATCATCAGATCTAAAACCTCCCTATATTACACAACATTACATTTTGTTTGGGATTGTACCTGAAAAGCTTCTTAGGATGTTTTATATTAAGAATAATATATAAATGTAAATGGTTGTTATGGATTCCATGTGCTTCAAAAATGTAAGGCGCACTCCTTTTAGAACAGTTGCATTACACAGTTTGTTTAAGAAAGGAATTGCAAATGCAAAATATAAATAGGTGGTTTCTGATGCGCTCATCGAAAGCATGTACAAACCATGTACAAAATGATGAGAGGAATAGATCAGGTAATGGGAATAGATCGGGTAGACGCACAGAGCCCAGAGTAGGGGAATTAAGAACAAGAGGACATAGTTTTAAGGTGAGGGAGGAAATATTTAATAGGAACCTGAGGGGTAACATTTTTCACATGGGTGATGGGTGTATGGAACGACCTGCCAGAGGAAGTAGTTGAGAAACATTTTTCTTGAGAAGCATCACAACGTTCAAGAACCATTTAGGCAGGTACATGGATAGAAGAGGTTTAGAGGGATATGGGTCAAATGCATGCAGGTAGGACTATTGTAGGTAGAACATGTTAGTCCGTGAGGGCACATTGGGCCAAAGGGACTGTTTCCACGCCATATGACGCTATGATTATGACTCTATTACTCAATGAACCCAATATGTACAGGGATGGGAGAGGATGCAGGTTCATTTGTTATAGTCGAGAGAATCTGGCTATACTCCACTGGCTGGTCAACATTCTGGGGCATTGTAAAGTTCTGACAGACAACATCAAAATGCCTTTCTTACTTAGTTCCTTTAAAACATCTTTAAGATAATTGAAACTAACCCCTCTTAAAAATACAATAACAAAAATCAAAGGGAAAGCTAGTGTAGATTGATGCACACTTACTCCGAGCAGCTTAATGTTCCTGGTTGTGTTCGGTTTACTAACTCCACTTTTCCATGGATTGGAAAGATCCCACCAATGATGATGTCTCCTGGAGCACTGATTACTACAGGCTGATGAGAGTTATCACAGAGTCTGATTGCACATAAAACTGAGAGCCAACAAATAAAGATGAGTATTGTAAGTGTGGAAATCATGTTTAACAACTCAGCAGGTAGATTCGGAGTTTAGATGAGGCACATTTGTACTCGCAGCTGAATACATCGTGATGTAACACGACCCATTTTTGGGAGGAGCTACTCTTGTATTAAATTTCCTACTGTAAAATTATTTTCACATATGAAATTAGCTGTGTTTTTCATAGTATTTGTCTGGCTATTATAATGTTTGGAATATCCCAAGACCATAGTAGGTGCATGGAAATAGCGTTTTTTTCCCTTTATTGTTTATTTTAAATGAATCTGTTGAAATATGAGAGGGAAATTTAACACAACACTTTGAACAGATGTAGAATATTAGCTCTAAAAATCTTTCTAGCTTTTAAGGAAGTCAGGCAAAACTTTTTTTTTGTCAATTGCAATTTTGATTGATTTGAAAATGCTTTCACCAGACAGAGTGACATGTTATGTGTGAGCATCAAACAAAAATATGAATTTCAAACTGATGGTATTACTTAAAATATCCTCTGGCAGTTATGATTTCACGTTTTGGTTTATTCACAAATATTGCAATTGGTATTTGTTTATTATTGTCAAGTGTACCGAGATACAGTGAAACATTATTTTGTGTGCTATGCAATAAACATACCATGCATGAGTACAATCAGGACATATACATGTACAACATAGACACAAAATGCTGGAGTAACTCGGCGGGACAGGCAGCACCTCTGGATAGAAGGAATGGGTGATGTTTCGGGTCGAGACCTTTCCTCAAAATTCTTGTAAAATAAGCCATATGTCAGAATATATACTTAATAACAGAAGTTGGATCAAAAGAAAACAATTCACAGTTAAATAATGAATACATTATGCTAAAAGGAAAACAAAATCCTTTACAATTTAAAGAAACATTGCTGAGACATATCTTTTTTTTAAATGTCAATCACATAAAATTTCCCTCGAATAATATTTTGCATGAAAATATTATTTCATGAAAATATTAACTGAACAGTTGCGTTCAGTCTCAGATCATCTCTAGGGAAAGGCATGAAATAGAATAAATCTCAAAGAAAGCAAACTTTCAAAGATGTAGGAATTAATGTTGAGCCAAGCAAACTGTTGTCATTCCCCTGAGAGTCTTCACAACATGCACTGGAACTGAAGTCAACTGAGGCCCTCTGCTGGCCGAGATTTGAAAACTCCAGTGACTGAAATAAAAAGGACACAAAGTGCTGAAGTAACTCAACGGGTCAAGCAGCATCTGTGGAGAACATGAATAGGTGACGGTTCGGGTCAGGACCCAAAATGTCACCTATCCATGTTTTCCAAAGATGCAGTCCGCCCCGTTGAGTTACTCCAGCACTTTATGTCCTTTTGTGTAAACCAGCAGTTCTTTTATTTCTATAAACTGAAATAAAAACAAGGAATACAGAGGACACCAGCAAGTCAGGCACTATCTGTGGAGAGAAAGAAATGAAAGTTAATGTTTAATCAGAGACCTTTTTACAACTTCAAAAAAGTCAGAAATAAAACAAGTTTCAAGTTTTGGTGAAATGTTGAAGCGGCTGAGAGAAGGGAAAGGGAATGTCTATTCAGAAGATAGACAATAGACAATAGACAATAGACAATAGGTGCAGGAGTAGGCCATTCAGCCCTTCGAGCCAGCACCGCCATTCAATGCGATCATGGCTGATCACTATCAATCAGTACCCCGTTCCTGCCTTCTCCCCATACCCCCTCACTCCGCTATCCTTAAGAGCTCTATCCAGCTCTCTCTTGAAAGCATCCAACGAACTGGCCTCCACTGCCTTCTGAGGCAGAGAATTCCACACCTTCACCACCCTCTGACTGAAAAAGTTCTTCCTCATCTCCGTTCTAAATGGCCTACCCCTTATTCTCAAACTGTGGCCCCTTGTTCTGGACTCCCCCAACATTGGGAACATGTTATCTGCCTCTAATGTGTCCAATCCCCTAATTATCTTATATGTTTCAATAAGATCCCCCCTCATCCTTCTAAATTCCAGTGTATACAAGCCCAATCGCTCCAGCCTTTCAACATACGACAGTCCCGCCATTCCGGGAATTAATCTAGTGAACCTACGCTGCACGCCCTCCATAGCAAGAATATCCTTCCTCAAATTTGGAGACCAAAACTGCACACAGTACTCCAGGTGCGGTCTCACCAGGGCCCGGTACAACTGTAGAAGGACCTCTTTGCTCCTATACTCAACTCCTCTTGTTACGAAGGCCAACATTCCATTGGCTTTCTTCACTGCCTGCTGAACCTGCATGCTTCCTTTCATTGACTGATGCACTAGGACACCCAGATCTCGTTGAACTCCCCCTCCTCCTAACTTGACACCATTCAGATAATAATCTGCCTTTCTATTCTTACTTCCAAAGTGAATAACCTCACACTTATCTACATTAAACTGCATCTGCCATGTATCCGCCCACTCACACAACCTGTCCAGGTCACCCTGCAGCCTTATTGCATCTTCCTCACAATTCACACTACCCCCCAACTTAGTATCATCTGCAAATTTGCTAATGGTACTTTTAATCCCTCCGTCTAAGTCATTAATGTATATCGTAAATAGCTGGGGTCCCAGCACCGAACCTTGCGGTACCCCACTGGTCACTACCTGCCATTCCGAAAGGGACCCATTTATCCCCACTCTTTGCTTTCTGTCTGTTAACCAATTTTCTATCCATGTCAGTACCCTACCCCCAATACCATGTGCCCTAATTTTGCCCACTAATCTCCTATGTGGGACCTTGTCGAAGGCTTTCTGAAAGTCGAGGTACACCACATCCACTGACTCTCCCTTGTCAATTTTCCTAGTTACATCCTCAAAAAATTCCAGTAGATTTGTCAAGCATGATTTCCCCTTCGTAAATCCATGCTGACTCGGAACGATCCCGTTACTGCTATCCAAATGCTCAGCAATTTCGTCTTTTATAATTGACTCCAGCATTTTCCCCACCACTGATGTCAGACTAACTGGTCTATAATTACCCGTTTTCTCTCTCCCTCCTTTCTTAAAAAGTGGGATAACATTTGCTATCCTCCAATCCACAGGAACTGATCCTGAATCTATAGAACATTGAAAAATGATCTCCAATGCTTCCACTATTTCTAGAGCCACCTCCTTAAGTACTCTGGGATGCAGACCATCAGGCCCTGGGGATTTATCAGCCTTCAGTCCCATCAGTCTACCCAAAACCATTTCCTGCCTAATGTGGATTTCCTTCAGTTCCTCCATCACCCTAGGTTCTCCAGCCCCTAGAACATTTGGGAGATTGTGTGTATCTTCCTCAGTGAAGACAGATCCAAAGTAACGGTTTAACTCGTCTGCCATTTCTTTGTTCCCCATAATAAATTCCCCTGCTTCTGTCTTCAAGGGACCCACATTTGCCTTGACTATTTTTTTCCTCTTCACGTACCTAAAAAAACTTTTGCTATCCTCCTTTATATTATTGGCTAGTTTACCCTCGTACCTCATCTTTTCTCCTCGTATTGCCTTTTTAGTTAACTTTTGTTGCTCTTTAAAAGAGTCCCAATCCTCTGTCTTCCCACTCTTCTTTGCTATGTTATACTTCCTCTCCTTAATTTTTATGCTGTCCCTGACTTCCCTTGTCAGCCACAGGTGTCTCTTACTCCCCTTAGAGTCTTTCCACCTCTTTGGAATAAATTGATCCTGCAACCTCTGCATTATTCCCAGGAATACCTGCCATTGCTGTTCTACCGTCTTCCCTGCTAGGGCCTCCTTCCAATCAATTTTGGCCAGCTCCCGCCTCATGCCTCTGTAATCCCCTTTGCTATACTGTAATACCGACACTTCCGATTTTCCCTTCTGCCTTTCCATTTGCAGAGTAAAACTTATCATGTTGTGATCACTGCCTCCTAATGGCTCTTTTACCTCTAGTCCCCTTATCAGATCAGGATCATTACACAACACTAAATCCAGAATTGCCTTCTCCCTGGTAGGCTCCAGTACAAGCTGTTCTAAGAATCCATCTCGAAGGCACTCTACAAACTCTCTTTCCTGGGGTCCATTTCCAACCTGATTTTCCCAGTCTACCTGCATGTTGAAATCTCCCATAACCACCGTAGCATTACATTTTTGACACGCCAATTTTATCTCCTGATTTAACTTGCACCCTAAGTCGAGGCTACTGTTTGGGGGCCTATAGATAACTCCCATTAGGGTCTTTTTACCCTTACAATTTCTCATTTCTATCCATAAGATATCTGAAGAGATCAATTACATAAGTGCAATGCAGACTGAAAGAGGGCAGTAAAAGTGACTGTTAACGAGATGCAAGTAGCAAAGGATAAATGATATTTGAAATAACAAAAGAAGAAAGACAAACCAAAGTGAATGCTGGAAACATGAGATGGAAGGTAGGGATGACATTCAATTTTGAACCCAAAGTAGCTTTGAGTTCTTCCACCAACTATATCTTTGTGTTCTTTGTGTTTTGGAGTCTTTACCCTAGTCAATGAACCTTTTTTCCCGTGTTCAGCATTCCCTGTCCACATTTGGCCTCTAATCCCTCCTGGATCAATCATCACAAACTGCCTATTTAACTATCCTAATTATTTCTCTGCCCTTTCTTACTCTAACCTATTCCCTCTCCCCTCTTACCCTCACCACTAAACCTGCAGCATTCCTCCAATACACCAGTCATTACTATGGTGCTGCTCCCTGGTCTCCCAATGACTCTGAAAGTTTCACCATCTTTGCTGCCAATTCCACCCTGTTCTCACTTTCATATGACAGATATTTAAGTTTTCCTTTCATTGAACATAGAACAGGAATATGTCCCTTGACCCACCATGTCGGTGCTAAACACGATGCCAAGTTAAATCAATCTCATCTGCCTACATGTGATCCATATTCCATGCACATCCATGTCACTATCTAAACGCCTCTTAAATGTCACTATAATCTCTGTTGCTATCACCACCCCTGGCAGCTGTTCCAGACAACCATCATTCTCGGTGTACAACGTTGGCCTGCTCCTTTCCCTTCCTCTGACCTTTTTTTTCCCTTTCTCAACTTTGCCATCACAATCGCAGGAGACAGGAGACATTAGCGAGGCCAAAATCCATTTCATGGCCGGTACTCCCATAGCAATTGAGACACAAAACTTATTTTGTGCAAGGACTCTGTTAATTCCTTCCAATTTCTTTGTCTCCAGTGTATCTATCATGACGGTTTATATTATATCACTGCTTTCAATTTGGCTTCTCCTGCTTCACATTGTGGTTTCTGTTGTAGCATAGATGACTGGACACGACGACTGGACTCTCGAGTATGTTTGTTCAATTTTCCAAGTACACTCTCCCTCTTTCCAATCAGAACAAATTTAGGATTTCCCCTCTCAATTCAATCCCTCTGCACCACCACCAACCAACTTCCAAATTAACAACACACATGCAACATATACGTGGTCATGCCCAAATAATTTTTTGTGTATGATGTTGGTACTCAATTGTTTAATAATCAATTTTACACTTCCATAAAGAATGTGCATTCAAAAAATACATTTCTAGAACTTTCCTCTTTGGTGAAGGAGTCTAAAGCAAGCAATCCAAGTACCAATTTAAATTTCTGTCCTGTATGACAATGTTAGGAATCATTTCTCACGCAGAAAAATGGAAACTTTTTGCAAATATCTGCACCCTGATGCTTTATTTAAGATTTTGAATCTGAGATCAATATTTCTTTTGCTAGTAATGGTTTTTAAGACATTGGAGCCAAGTCAGTTGGGTAGAGTTGGACCAGCCATGATTTGCATAAGTAGATGAACAAGGACCCGCCCACCCGGTAGGCCTGACTTGCCCGCCGCGGTGGTGGGCCCGCATCGCAGACAGGAACCCGCCCGGTAGGCCCAGCTCGCCACTGCACACCAGGGACTTGCCTGGCATGGACTGAGGCCCGGCTCACCTGCTGCTGATTAAGGACCCACGGGAGAGCCAGCAAGCAGACCGGCTGCGGGAGGGAGTGCATGGCCTCGATTGTGTCTTGGGCCGCTGGAGGCCCTACATCTGGGGCTCAGATGTATCGGGCACCACTCCAAGAGGCCGAGCACGTGGCCCGCACGCAGCCTACAGCGGTGGAGCAGTGGCGGAGGACACCACGGCTACGTTTGGCCAGGCTGACCCTGCAATACCACCAGGACAGCAGACCTTCACGGTCAGATCAAGATCAGTGCACTTACAACAGCTGGAACTTGGAAATGGCATCAAACTGGTGACTCTGTATACTGTCTGTGTACTTCTGCTATACATTTGCATTTGATGTGAGATGCTTGTCTAATATGTATCTAAGTGCTTATGTATTGTGATATCTGTACTGAACTGTAAACAAAAAATAATTTCACTGTACCTGTGACAAATAAAACGCCATACCATAGAATTGAGGGGATGAATGGCCTACTTTTGTACTTAAACAATTAATTCTTGAGTAATCTGAGATAAAATTGATCAGAAATATATTGAACAGCTTCATCAGAATAGTCATTATAAGTGATGATGAACTATTTGTTTAGGAAAGGGAGAGAATCCAGGGAATTCTAGACTGGTGAGGCTCACATCAGTGGTAGGGAAGCTATTGAGAGAGTCGTTCATAGATACATAGATACATAGACAATAGATGCAGGAGTAGGCCATTTGGCCCTTCGAGCCAGCACCACCATTCAATATGATCATGGCTGATCATCCACAATCAGTACCCCATTACTGCCTTCTCCCCATTTCCCTTGATTCCGCTAGCCCTAAGAGCTCATTCTAACTCTCTTTTGAATGCATCCAGTGAATTGACTTCCACTGCCTTCTGAAGCAGAGAATTCTATAAATTCACAGCTCTCTGTGTGAAAAAGTTTTTCCTCATCCCAGTTCTAAATGGCCTGCCCCTTATTCTTAAACTGTGGCCCCGAGCCCTGCACTCCCCCAACATCGGGGACATGTTTCCTGCATCTAGCATGTCCAATCCCTTAATAATTTTATGTTTCTATAAGATCTCCTCTCATCCTTCTAAATTCCAGCGAATACAAGCCCAGTCATTCCATTCTTTCATCGTACACCATCCTGGGAATTAACCTCATGAACATATGCTGCACTCCCTAAATAGCAAGAATGTCCTTCCTCAAAATAGAATTACCTCCCATTTGGAAGAGAATGGGTTAATTAGGGAATTCAATAGTCAATAGTCGTTTATTGCATGGAATTCAATGTGGCAGGTCTTTTTTACTAATGCAACACAGCTGATTGATAAGGGTAGGGCGGTAGATGTCATCCACATGGGATTTAGTAAGGAATTTGATAAAGTCCTCTATGGTAAACTGATCCAGATGATGAAGATGCATGTGGGATTAACGGTGACTTGATCGTAATTATATATGTATATAAGTGGAGCTCCGCAGAGACCTGTGCTGGAAATCCATTTATATTTATATATAAATCCAGGTATAAAGATTTTACACAGAGGCTGGTGAGTGCCTGGAACGCACTGGTGGTGGAGGCAATAATGTAATTTAAGAAGCTAATGCACATGGATATGCAGCGAATGGAGGGATATACACTGCAGGCAGATAAATGTTGGTCTTGGCATCATGTTCAGCACATACATTGTGAGATGAAGGGCCTGTTCCCATGCTGTACTCTTCAATCTTCTATGTTCTAAATTACTCTAAATAACTAAATTTCTAAATTTAGTTACTCAACCAAACCAAGGTTGGTTGACATCCTAAATAAAGCATTGTTATCTTGACAAAGAGTATGTAGTAAGGGGAAAGAAATTACCACCATGGAGAAATTTGCCTTTCTCATGTTACAGAAACATAATGAAAATTTCATGGGAACAGTAATTAGGTTACAAGTGATGATGAGCTCGTTTTGCAGATCGTGCACCTGCAAATGTGTTAAATCGTTAGTTATTTGGCATGCATAGTGGAAACAGATTATAGTAATGATACAAAACATTGCAGTGAAATAATAATTGTCTCTGTAGTAACAAATTCACTGTTGGCAAAAAAAAACAGAATAATACATAGATGAATATTTCTTGAATAATTTAACTGGATGTGCATTTGGAACATTTGAGTTTTATAACGGTTTGCTGATTGAGTATTGAGTCAAGTTCTCTGCAGTTGTTCACCATCTTGAACACAGCATGATAAATCATAAAAGCAATGGTGCAGCTGTTTTTAATTGAGAATTGTTGAATAAATTGGAATTGTATAAATGTTCTGTTCCATTACATTTCTGTTTTTAATAAACAGCATTTTCATGTAAAACTGTATGCTAAAACTTTTGGCCTGAATATATTAACTATCACTGGATTTGGAGCAGTATATTTGTAAATAAATTTAGCTTGTTAACACTATGATTAAAGTAATTGCAACTCTCTTTGGATTTGAGTAACTGCAAATCCACACAGGATGAATTTATTTTCGGATGTCTCATGTAATTTGGTTACAATCAGTTTACAAATATATTTGCACATCCAGATCAAATTGCATTTGTTTTTTTGTTGTTAAAACATGGTATTGTTTATTCCCAAATTAACCCATCAAAGAAAGAACTAAATTGGTAGGAGTCGGAAATTAAATAGAGCTCTGTCGAGATTGTTAGGATAAGGAATATAGGAGGGAATCTCTTGCATCCTGTGTGTCACAAACTGGTATCATAGCAACAGCAGAATCTGGGTAAACCTTAGCTTCATCAAAATGCCATCAGCAGTCTGCAACCTAAGTCAACAAATAGAGAACAAGCAACTCCAAAATAACAAGATGTGCTCCACTGTTCCAGACAGCAATCTAAAACCTCCCGATTTGTGATTTTATTTGTCAAGTGCACTTTGAATAATTTACTTGAAAAATTGGGAAACTGCTGAATTCGATCGATCTCTGACACAGTTCGACTACACTTGACTCTGACAAACACTGACAATGCTGAAAAGGTTATCGCCTTGACAGGCATTTTCTCTCAATATTGCGATAGCCATTGGTTTTGGACCACCAACATCAGCCAAGCCTTTCTGGGTAAGTTGGAAATTGTTCTATTTTTATCTGCAATATCTGAAGTGCTGAGTACAGTACATTCTCTTCTAACTTCAATTAACGGATTCTTTGATTTTTCTGAGCTAAGTCATGTGGTTAAACTAGTCATAGGTTAAACTTTATGGTATGGATTGCATAGTGTGGGTATTTAATGTTTGCCAACCAGTATTTCTTTTGACTGCCAGAGATGACAGTCATTAAAATCTAGTTTTCTGATATCTCATAAATAATATATATGTGTTTAATGGGACTGTTAATAAGATTGTTATGATTATTTTAACAGGGGAGGAGGGCATAATAATATAAAAACAAAATCAAGCAGGCCATTCGGCCTCTCCTGCCCATACCATCATTCATTAAGATAATGGCTAATAGCAATGCAATTTTCCTGCACTAGCCCATGATCGCCTGATGTCCTAAAACCGATCATCTCTGCTTAGAATTAGCTGACCCTCTACAGTCCCCCGGGTACAGAATTCCAAAGATTCGCACCCACTCCTGATTCATGATTTAGGACAAGGGCACTTTAATTTATTTACCTAAACAAATTGGAAACCTGCATTTGATTAGTACTGGTGTCAGGGGTGATGGGGCGAAGGCAGGAGAATGGGGTTGAGAGGGAAAGATAGAGCAGCCATGATTGAATTGGAGGGGTAGACTTGGTGGGCCGAATGACCTTATTCTGCTCAACTTTTGCCAAAATAAATTTCTCATCATCTCAGCCCCGTATGGTTCGTCCCTTACTATTAGATAGTCACCCTTGGTTGTTGACACATCAGTTAATGGAAACACCCATCCTTGTAGGAGACTGAGGGGTGACCTCATAGAGGTGCATAATATCATGAGGGCGTAGGTACGGTGAATGCAGTCATTTTCCCAGGGACGGGGATCAATAACTAGATGACATTGATTTAAGGTAAGAGGGAAACAATTTAAAAGGCAACTTCTTCACACAGAGGGTGATTGATATATGTAACAAGTTGCCAGAGAAAGTGGTAGAGGCAGATACAATAACTATATTTAAAACATATTTAGAAAGGTACATGGATAGGATATGTCCAGAAGTTTATAAATTCATGAGTCATTGGTGGGGAATTAGGCCATTCGGCCCATCGCATTTCCTCCACCAACAAATCACGGCTGATCTATCTTTCCCTTTTAACCCCATGTAAATTCGGGCCGAATGTGGGCAGATGAAACTAGCTTAGCTAGGCATCTTGGTTGGCATGGATAAGTTGGACAGAAAGGTTTGTTTCCCTGCTGTTTTACTCTATGACATTGTTGGAATGACCTTTCTCTGTTCTTATTTCAGGTTTTCAACATCTGCAGCTTCTTGCATTTTGCTGAATTAAAAATCTTCTCATTGCACAACATGAAATCTAAAATACGTATAAATCTGAAGAAGGGTCTCGACCTGAAACGTCACTCATTCCTTCTCTCCAGAGACGCTGCCTGTCCCGCTGAGTTACTCCAGCTTTTTGTGTCTATCTTCAGTTTAAACCAGCATCTGCAGTTCCTTCTTGCACATAAAATCTAAAATAGTCTACTTCCTCACTGGATAGTCAGTACCCTTATCTACAAAACAATCTCTTGTATAATCACGAGCTTGTGTTTTCTACATTGATTGCTAATTTCATTTGCCTAGTCTATATATAAACTAAAGTTCACTATAATTATTTTATAACCCTTGTTACATGTGCCTTTAAACTTCTGATTTATACCAGGCCCTACATTATTACTGAAGATAGGCACAAAATGCTGGAGTAACTCAGCGGGACAGGCAGCATCTCTGGAGAGATGTCCCTCATATTTCGCTTGGGCAGCTTATACCCCAGCGGTATGAATATTGACTTCTTTAACGTCAAGTAACCCTTGCTTTCTCCCTCTCTCCATCCCTCCCCTTTCCCAATTCTCTGACCAGTCTGACTGTCCCTGATTACATTTTATCTCTGTTTGCTTTGTTGTTACCTTCTCCTAGCTAACAATGATCTGTTCCACATTTTCTTTGATTTCCCCCTTTGATGTCTCGTTCTCTCATCTTACACTTCCTTATTCTCCCCCTCCCCTTCCCCTGACTCTGCCTGAAGAAGGGTCTCGACCTGAAATGTTACCCATTCCTTCTCTCCAAAGATGCTCCCTGTCCCGCCTTGTTATCCCAGCATTTTGCATCTATTGTTGGTGTAAACCAGCTTCTGCAGTCCTTCCCATATTAGTACTATTGTTTAACAAATGTATCCACACTGTAAAATAATAAGCCTATACTTCATTAATACTTCATTAATAACCTTTGGATTTCATTGTTCACTGCAGAGAGGAAGTTGCCAATGACTTTGTAATAAAGGTGAATAATATGTGCCTGAATGATTTGCGTTCATAATTAAATACATTAGGTTGTATTTATCTGTCTATTTGCCATTCAATACAATTGCACTTTCTTGTTGGATTGCAAGAAACATTACTTGGAGGCCCAGGATGTTTTGGCATCATATCACAATACATTATATTTACATGATTCGACATTTATCTGTGATAATCCAACTGAAAAAGTTAATTGTTTAAAAGATGATATTGAAGTATGTGTGTTATTTCAGAGTGAGAAACTTACAATTAAACAGACCGACAGAAAAAATGTTTGATCCAAGACAGGATATGGAGTCTATAATGACAACATTTATAGAACTAATTTCTTGTTTAGTTTCGTGCAGTTACACTAAAAACATGTGGAACTATGAGAATTTATATAATTGTCAACTTAGATATAGTTTTGTTCTTAAATTCTCTCATTTTTCTTACTTTAAGTTTTCAGCTTTGAAATGTTATGGAATATAGAGTCAATAGCTTTGCTATCAGAGAGGGTTTAAATAATGCAGAGAATTAAAGGGAATTGTCTTTCTGTGAACTTTGACAACTAAAAATCTATCTCATGTATTATTGTGTTTATCTCTCTTAATTGGTAAGTACAAGAGAATTACAGCCCTAAGTCACATTTAAATTACTAGGTGAATTTATTTGACTAAAGATGTACAAAAAAATAACTAACCATGCATGAAAATCATTTGCATTTATATACTGCCAGCCTTCTTTCTAACACAAGGAAAGGAAAATACTATGCCACATTCCGATAGGTGACATACTTTGTATGGAATGGTCTGAAGAAGGGTCTCGACCCGAAACATCACCCATTCCTTCTCTCCCGAGATGCTGCCTGACCTGCTGAGTTACTCCAGCATTTTGTGAATAAATCGATTTGTACCAGCATCTGCAGTTATTTTCTTATACTACTTGTATGGAATGGTGTTTTATATACTTTTTAAAATTCTTTTTTATTGCTTACGACTATTGAACTAAAATAAGAACTTTAAGCTCCATCTTCTAAAAGTTAACTGTACCGTAGAATATTTACAGAGATGTAAATATTGTAGGCTAGAAGACCAGCTCAATTTGAATAACTAGATGTTCAAAAATAACAGTTCAAGTTATGGCTGGTACAATTAAGTCATGGAGTCGTCCTGTACGGAAAGAGGTCCTTCAGCCTAATTTGTCCATGCCGACTATTCTGAAAGCAGCTGGCTTTTCAATTCTGTACAGAGTAAGACTGGATTCAAAACAACTACACCAAAATCACAGAGGTGATACACAGAAACATAGAAAATAGTTGGGGGAGTCCAGAACCAGGGGCCCCGGTCTAAGAATAAAGGGGAGGCCATTTAAAACTGAGGTGAAAAGAAACTTTTTCACCCATAGACTTGTGAATTTGTGGAATTCTCTGCCACGGAAGGCAGTGGAGGCCAATTCACTGGATGAATTTAAAAGAGTTAGATAGAACTCTAGGGGCTAGTGGAATCAAGGGATATGAGGATAAGGCAGGCACACGTTACTGATTGTGGATGATCAGCCATGATCACAATGAATGTCGGTGCTGGCTCAAAGGGCCAAATGGCCTCCTCCTGCAACTATTTTCTATGTTTCTATGTTTCTAAAATAGATGCAGGAGTAGGCCATTCGGCCCTTTGAGCCAGCACCACCAATCAACATGATCATGGCTGATCATCCAAAACCACACTTTTTGTCTCCCCTACCTGCACCTCAACCCCACAGCAACCCTGATCAGAATGATCAGCCATGATCACATTGAATGGCGGTGCTGGCTCGAAGGGCCGAATGTCCTCCTCCTGCACCTATTGTCTATTGTCCATTGTCTATTGATCCGAACTGACTGGAGATATTCCCGTTGTTCTATTAAGCACTGCCCCAACCTTTTCTTCAATTTAAAAGTAGCCTTTTTTTCTCCAAGAAGACATTCAGATCCCTTTGCAGCATTCAGTAACCCCCGTCTCAACAGTAATGGGCATTACGCAGTGGCATGGCTGGTAGAGCTGCTGCTGCACAGCACTGGAGGTTCAAGTGCAATTATAAAGTCAGATACAGTCTGTGTGAAGTTTGCACATTCTCCCCTTATGCATATGAGTTCGTCTGGGTGATCCAGTTTCTTCACACATCCCAAAAGTATCATGCTTTGGTAGCTTAATTAGCGACTGTAAATTGTCCTGGTGTGCAGGTGAGTGGTAGAATCTGGGAAGAGTTGTGGGGAGAATAAAATTATGATTAATGAAGGATTAGTGTAAAAGGCTGACAGATGGCAGCCAAAGGGCCTGTTTCCCGGCTGTATTCTCTGTGAACTATGCACACTCTTTAAATAGATAACTTCACATTTTCCCAAGTTATACTTAGATCATCTATTTTTACATAGAAATTGCGAATAAATAATTTTTGGGCGTGATTTGAGTCTCACCCATCAGGATAGAGAGTGGGCTCATCTTGGCATGATTCACTCTTGTATGGTTGCCATTTTCTGAGCATCATTTGATGGGTCAAATGGCCCAATTCTACACCTATCACATGATAATTTGCGAGCAGGGAAACACCATCAAGTGTGTATGACATTCACTTCTATCATACTGATAGAAATTAAACGAATGAAGTCTATCTTCTATATCTTCTATCCTCACTCATGGTCAAATTAGAAGCAAACTTCACAAGAAATTACTGAGCAGATGTGAATTAAAGTGTCCTGTTGGAGATATTGCTATTTTGCTCTCTGCGTGTGCCTGACTACTGCTCTGTGCTCTGCAAATGTCAATGCTTGGTCTCATGCTGCTTACTGAAAAAAATGAGAAGACATGTACAGTACATGCTGTGATCTCTGCAGGCTTGTGAGTCCATGGCTCACAGCAGCATGGATCCGCAAATGGGAAAAGATCGACTGGCATCGGTGACTGAAGTGGGAGGGAGGGGAAGATTGTGTCGCCACCGACATTCAACAATTCCCCAGGTCTGTTTTCCCTCACCTCTACGGCAGCTTTTTGATTCTGCACTAAGGCTGCCTTGGATATTGTACCATGGGTATCATATCGATATTCAGCGGTCAGTGCAGGAATAAACAGCATCTTTAGTTTTTCAATAATGCTGTCATCAGGAAATGCACAAGCATTATGCTAAAACTGCGGGAAGGGGGAGGAACATTTTAACCATTTCTCATGTGTACATTTAATTTGTATAAGTCTGTCAGGGTGCCTGGGCTAACCCCATGTAATGCTCCAAGAATAGGTGATATTCAATTTCCACGCACTGGTGCCCAATTGACTTTTCATCCTACAATGGTAATATACTCGGTCTCTTTACCCAGGTTATTTTATTAAATAGTAAGTAGTTGAGACCAGTTCTGATTCCTATGTTACACCTTAGGTTACAGTTTACCAATCTGAACATTATACATTTACCTGAACCCTCGGCTCGGTTAGTTATCCAAAGCTCCATCGTTGACACTATGTTATCCCGGTATCCTGAGTTCTAACGTGTGGCACTTCATCAAATGCACTTTGAATAGTCAAAATACATTACATCCACTGGTTTATCACACTGCTCATTATATCCTCAAACATGCTTTCCCTTCTTAACACCATATTGATTTTGCTTAAATGTACTATGAACTTCCAAATCTTATGCTGTGCCTTCCTTCAAAATGCGTTCCTTCATTTTCCACATGCCAGATGTCAGGCTTATGAGTCTAAAGTTTCCTGCTTTCTTTTTCTCTTCTTTCTTGAATAGGATGTTGTGTTGAATGGTGGTACCTTGAGCAAAAAACAAAATGTTGGAGGGTCTCAATGGGTCAGGCAGCATCCGTCGAGGGAAATGAACAGATGGCATTTTGGACCAGGACCTTTCTTCAGACAGATGAAGTAGAGAGAAGATAGTTGGTAGAAAGTCATGAGGGGAAGGGGTGGGACAAGAGCCAGAGATATGTGGATCCAGATGAGGAAGTGTTATATTTCTGGTTTTCCCATCCACTGGGACATTATTTAAGAAATAGAGAATTTTAGAAATTCACAACCAATGAATCCATCATTTGAACAACAATTATTTTATAGAGAATGAAGCATATCAAGTCCAACAAACTTGTCAGTGTTTAGTTCTATTAATTTGCTTAACACCTTTTCAATGGCAAATATGATTGTTTTAACTTCCCTGTTTAAAGGTATTGGTATTTGTTTATTATTGCCGCATGTACCAAGATACACTGGAAAAAATAGTTTTGCATGCTATCCAGGCAAATCATACTGAACATGAACACATTAGGTAGTGCAAAAGAGAATACAAACAGAGTACAAACTATAGTGTTACTGCCACAGAGAGAGTGCAATAAAAAACAAACGTTTGCTCGTTGATTTACGCTTTTATCAGGATGCTTTCAGTGTTTCCCTTCGTGAAGAAAAACAAATATTTGTTCCGAGTCTGGGCCATTTCCTTATTTCCAACTATGAATTTGTAAGTCTTACCTCTTAAGATGTAACATTCACTTTGGTTACACTTTTTACATAAACTTGTAGAATGATGTTTTTCATTGAATCATGAATTGTTAGAAAAACAGAGGCTTCTAATTGTGTCACCTGAGCTGTTCCTGACTCTTTCATAGACACAGCATTGGCAATTCACGAATAAACTTTTTTTTCTTTCAGGCATGGCTCTCAAGTGAATGGATTATGATAGCAACAGGGGGCATTCTTCGTATTACTGCCAGGACAAACAATTCCTTCCAATCTTGTCGGCGTACAAATAAATACAGAAGGAAAGTATCCAAAACAACTAAAAATAATGTGGTAATATTGAAAGCCAAATTGAAACTGTGTTCTATTCCAGGGCTAATTACTGCATTTGGGATCTTGGTAATGTTGGGAGGAATTGTAATGGTAATAATGGGTTATTGGCCCCTAGCTTATGAGATTTCCAAAACCATATCTCATAATGCCACGAGCAATAATATGACAGCAGAGACCACAACCTTGGAGATTATTTCTGGATTTATGGCTGGCTCTGCACAGACTGACAAGCTGAAGATTTTTGGACCAATGGTTATAGGAATTGGAATATTTCTCTTCATCTGTGCCAACGCAGTTCTTCATGAAAGTAGAGACAAGAAAACTAAGATAATTAACATGCAAGATATCTATTCTACGGTGATAGATATTCAGAGCAAAGAGAAAAAGGCATATGGTCCTAATGGAGTTGTGAATTATGTGCAGTGCAAAAGTATGTATAATCTGAAACTTCCAGATTCCCACAACACAGTAAAATTGGCTGAAGGTGCATGTCAGTCACCTACTGCAGATGATATAAAAACGATGTGATCTAATTAAAAAGAAAAACAGGAACATTGCAATTATTTTGAAAAGCAGGAACGATTTAACCTCCAAGAAAAAATGACATTATCATGGAGTACTTACAGAAAAAAAATATTAAGAATAAAAGAAAGAAAATGCCCACATCAAATGGATCTGAATACCATGTTACTTTTGTTGATAATCTTATTCCCCCCACAAGGGCAATGAACAGATCAGTTTACAACAGAGAAGACACAAGATCTTCCAATGATAATAAAGCACAGATGTAAAAAAAATATGAATAGTTTGAATAAAACCTGATCATATACATCCATCATTTCTACTGACATTTCTTTCTAGAGAGAATGAAGGCTAGTACATCATCCCAGAGCAACAATTGGATTCATTTGAAAAAACAGTGCCTCAGCTGAATGTTTTCAATTCAATAAAGATGGCATCAAGGATGCAACTTCAAATGTTGTCTGGTTTGATCATATTCAACTGATATCCACCAAACTCTTGTAAAGAGTCGCACTCTCATCGAGAACAATAGTTCCCTCAACATTTTATGTCTTTATTTCTATCCTCCAGACTTTAGAAACCACCCTTCCCAATAACAATATTCACCGAGAAGAAACCTTCAGTAGGTCACAGTCAGATGAAAGCAGCAGCAAAGCTTTCTTATAAATCGAGGTGGCATCATGAGCAGCTCCTGAAATGATAAAAGAGGAATGTTTGTTGACATTTATGGATCAGGACCTGCTTGCTGTTTTACTGGTAGCTCCATCACTGGTTCCAATCTTTGCAATCTTTTTTATATCTCTTCCTATTTAAGTATGTTCATGAAGCCCTTGCCTGTAATTGGTGCCTTGGCCACCTCCGAAAAAGGCGTGGTTGAAGAGATGACAGACAATAACTCATCAGTAGTAAGTATTCACCCGCAATATTCACCAACATGCTTGGCCTCTTCCTATGAGACAGGCAGTGTTAAAGGTTGAAGAAAGCTCTCTTCAAAATAGTAGAAACAAGGAACTGCAGATGCTGGTTTTTTTTAAAAAAGACACAAAGTGCTGGAGTAACTCAGCTGGTCAGGCAGCAGCCCTGGAGAACATGGATCGATGACATTTTGGGTCAGGACCCTTCTTCAGATCCTTCTTCTTCTATCCATGTTCTCTAAGGATGCTGCCTGACCCGCAGAGTAACTCAGGCACTTTGGTACTCCCCAAAATAGATTGAGTTGTCAGAAATTGTAACAAAACTTTGAGGAAACAGCAACCAGAAGTGTAACAATGTTTAAAGCATGGTGACTGGGTATGGAAACGAAGAGAAATCAAGTCGTCAAGTTTATGTACATGTTTAGTGAGATACAGCTAAAATGAAAATGTTGGTTGTAGCAGCATCACAGAGACATAGACTTAGTCAACACAGATAACATAAATAATACATGAATTACACATATATCCTATAAAACATTGAGAAGAGAGAGATAGCAAAAAATAGGGCATTAGTTCAAAAAACAATTAGAAAACAAATCCATGCTAGTGTAAGAGGTTGTCCATCGTGTTGCTAAGGTCACATTGGGGTTGTGCACGTCGGTGCAAGAACCTGAGGGTTGTAGGAAAGTAGGTCGTTCCTAACCCTGACAGTGGGGATCCTTGATGATAGATGCCACCTTCTTGAGACTGCGCCTCGTGTGGATGCTTTAGATAGGAAGGAGTAGTGTGCCGTGATGGACTAGTCTGTGTACAGCACTTTCTGAAGCCTCTCGCTCTCCTTTGCATTGGAATTGCCATACCACGTCACAAGGCAACCAGTCAGGATACTTTCTACATCGCATCTGTCAAAGTTTGAAAGAGTATTTAGTCACATGCTGCATCTCTTTAAAAGTCTAAGAAAGTAGTGGCTTCTACTTTCCATATGTTTCTAAATTACACAGTGGCCTCATGATGATCAACACTGTGATGAATTTCAGAGGGATCAGTAAAGGAGCTTTGTGCATAATCAGTCACAAGAAGCATCCATGTAAACACACCGATTTGTAAGAATAAATTACTGGAAACCACAGATAGGTGTCTCAATGTTATTGATGACTAAAATGTAATCAAACTCCCAGGCTCTAATTTGTTACTCTTGACGTTTTTCAGTCAGCTTTTTAGTTCCTGTAACAACTGAATACAGTGGTGGCATTGCTTGTTACAGTAAATAAGAAAATACAGTATTAATATGTCCAATATTAGAAATATTGCTGCTCCATGTTTTAAGACATCATCAGCTAAGATGGATTCTATCTTGAATACAATTTGTAATTATATCAGGTTCTGCAAATGAGAGAGAAAACAAATGGAAGACCATGTAAGATTATTACAAAATGCTGGCAATAGTTCCCTAGTACCCAATTTCTGGAAAAAAAAGGATTAAAATAAATTTACAAAATAAGCTTTGTGTTGTGATGCATCCTAATTTTAAATTACAATAATATTTAGCTGATTGTTTTAATTACGCCTCTTCATTATGTGCACTAATTTTGATGCTTTTTTAATACATTAATTAATATCCATTTGTGTTTTTTGTTCCTTATTGGTTTCTGATTGATACAAATTGGTGGTCAAATATTTATCTTAAAGACAATTTAATGGGTTTTTTAATGCACAATTTCTGATACCCATTTTGCCCATTCCTAACAATTAAAAAAGTGAATATATGCAGAGTAATTTGCCACGCATGCTTGACAAAAAGGATTTTCCATAATTGCCTGCTCTCACTAATAAGTGAACATTACTCAGTGCTGTATGTAGAGACATAGAGTCATAGAATCATACCTTGTGGAAACAGGCCCTTCGGCCCAACTTGCCTTGGCCAACAATTGCTATATTTGCTGAATCTTTGATCATGTTTGAAGTACATTGAAGCGGGCCATCTGACTCCATGCTCCCATTTACTTATCCACATGTTAAGCAATCTGAGCAAACAGTATATCTGAAGTTTCGATATAGCACTTATCTATCCACAAGAGAACCTGCACGAAAGACTGCCCTTGCCAAATCCACGTGACCGAAATTTATGATATAAGGAGCTGCAGATGCTGGGTATACCAAAAAGTGCTGGAGTAATTCAGTGGGTCAGGCAGCATCTCTGGAAAACATAAACATGAGTCTGAAGTAGAGTTCCGACCTGAAATGTTGCCTATCCATATTCTCCAGAGATACTGCCTGACCCATTGAGTTACTCCAGCACTTTGTGTCTTTTTTATGTCTGAAATTCGAGTTGGACAAGCCATGGCAATGCTGATTGAAAATGGAAGATCAGGGCAGAACCTTGGCTTTTCAAGAGAATAGAGGTGGCCCAGGAGTGAGAATTTAGGTGTAGGTGACCTGAGGAATCTCCAGAGGCAGGCAATGCTATACAGGAAAAGATGGATCTATACAATGTTCATAGAACCGCTGCAAGACTGATCCCAGGCCAGAGAGGATTTCTGCATGAAGAACAGCAACAGATGTTCATTAATATCTGCTATATTGTTCAATAATATGGTTTTGTTTGTATGCTTTCAAACCATAATTTCATCCACAATGTTAGCATTTGTATTCAAATCATAGTTTATATCATTTCTCAAATCCACTATAATTTTGCATGTTATGCAAACTCCACATACGGCTAACATATGCAAAACGTTACCCATTACATCCACCTGGGCTCATACATGAATATGAACAAAACCTGCAGGAACACAACAGCATGAAGAAAGGGAACATATCCTGGAAAGAGCATATCTCAAGAAAAAAATAGTGTAGCTAAAAGCAACCTGAATAACATCAAAGTTGATGCATCAATATAAATTAATCTTTAAATGTTCTTTAATCATCTGGGAGATACTACTACAATGCAGTGAGCAACGTCTTGCAATTACATCAGCTCTCTAGCAAGGCAATGGACTGGATAAGCAGAATGAAATTAAATCTGTGATCAGAGTTTCCGCTCCAAAAAACCAGGGGCCACAGTTTAAGAATAAGGGGAGACCATTTAGAACAGAGATGAGGAGAAACTTTTTCAGTCAGAGAGTTGTAAATCTGTGGAACTCTCTGCCTCAGAAGGCAGTGGATGCCAATTCTCTGAATTAATTAAAGAGAGAGCTAGATAGAGCTCTTAAGGATAGCGGAGTCAGGGGGTACGGGGAGAAGGCAGGAACAGGATACTGATTGAGAATGAGCAGCCATGATCACATTGAATGGTTGTGCTGGCTCGAAGGGCCGAATGGCCTACTCATGCACCTATTGTCTATTGTCTATTGTCTAAAAAATCATATGAAGGAATTAAACAGATTTCCATCCAGATTTCCTTCCTCGCTTCAATGTTTCAATATCTCCATTCTTCTTTTACATCTGTAAATTTTTTCTAAGAGATGAACAAGAAGTTCCCTTTAATTTTCTCCTAAAACGAAAAAGTAGAATTACCCGAGGTACAGCAGGAGGATGAAGAAAATGTAAAATACAAAAATGTGTACCTCACCCCAATAACATTGTTATGCACGTGTTTCTTGTGTGTGTATTGTTGTGAATCCCCATGCCAATCGAATCCAAAGTTTTCTTTCCCTTGGTTGTTTATTGTTCTGGTTACACATTAAAAGCAACAAAAAAAACGAAGTCTTTTATAATAAAAAAGATTGGAATCTAAACAATTGCATTTGAGATAAGAGGTAAACATGTCTGGGAAATGTAGCAGAATCAGAGAAATTCATCTTCATCTGTATCACAAAACATGCAACAAGGTAATGGCTGCACATTGTAATCAGATTCCAAAGTCGTTGCATTAACTTCCACGTGATCTTATGACCTTGCACTCCCAGCAATTTGTAACAGAATTTGTTTGAGCAGAAGGCTGAGGAAAATAAATCAGTTCACAAAACATGCTCCAGATGCCTTTTAGATTGTTCGATTCAAAGATACAGCATGGCAACAAGTGGTTTAGTCCACCTAATCCATACCACCCACTGATTGCCCGTTCACACTAGTTCTACGTTATCCCACATACAAATCTATTCCCTACACAATGGGGGCAATTTACAAAAGCCAATTAACCTACAAACCCACATGTCTTTGGATGTGGGAAGAAGCCGGAGGACCCAAAGGAAACTCACAGGGAGGATGTACAAACTCCACACAGGCAGCATCTGAGATCAGGATCGAACCTGGGTCTCTGGTGCTGTTAGGCAGCAGCTTA
The DNA here is from genome assembly GCF_053455715.1 of Rhinoraja longicauda. Classification (NCBI taxonomy): domain Eukaryota; kingdom Metazoa; phylum Chordata; class Chondrichthyes; order Rajiformes; family Arhynchobatidae; genus Rhinoraja; species Rhinoraja longicauda. The sequence goes on along the minus strand of NW_027601490.1, from coordinate 24,877 downwards.
ACCAGCTGCGCCACTGTGCTGCTTTACTCTAGCAAATTCTCAACCTGATAAACATTGGGATCAATCGTAACTCCCAAAACAAATAGGAAACAGACCAGCCTCAAATCTGCCCATGTTAGAAGATGAGGAATGATGAGATGGTAGTCAATCAGCTAATGACAAAAGTACAGATAAACTGGCTGTCAGCACTATTTTAATAGTGAATTTGTTTTTAATCACAGTGGGCGAGCCAAGGGATTTCAGATACTGAAGCAAAAAAAGAAACTGCTGTTGAAACTCAATGGGTTGAGCAGCATCTGTGGAGGATATTCTATGATTTGGGACATGACCCTGCTTGAATAGGCCAACTGAAAACCTGCCATCTGCAGGCAAATGAAGTAGGATACATTCACGAGTTGAATTTTTTTAAAGCACCAACAATGGACTGACCCTACAAGGTTATCAGGAAAAAAACTCACCCCAACAATGCCTCGCACCCTCTCATCCCTCAAACACCTTCTCGTTTCACATTACAGATTAGTTTAATTTAGAGATACAGCATGGAAACAGGCCCTGCAGCCCATGCGGACCATCGAACACTAGTTCTATGTGATCCCACTCTCTCATCCACTCCCTACACACTAGGAACATCTTACAGATGTTAATTAAACCACAAACCCACACATCTATGGGATGTGGTAGGAAACTGGAGAGCCTGGAGGAAATCCTTGTGGTCACTGGAAGAACGTGCAAACTCCATGCAGACAGCAGCCAAGGTCAGGATTGCTCCCGGGTCCCTGGTGCTGTGCGGCAGCAGCCCCTAGCTGCGCCACTGGGCCACCCTCTTCAGCTTGTCTAGTTTGCAAGACTACTCTCATTCAGTAGAGCACAATCTGTTTACTTCCCCATGTAACCGAGGCATCCTTTGCCAACAAAGTAGTCTTATAGCAATGCCAAGACAATGGTTCTAATGTGCTTTATTGTCATATGTATGGAGGTACAGTGAAATTCCTTTTTTGCATACAGTTCAGTAACAATATTGCTATACATAACACAAACTTAGTTAGGTACAAGTGTATAAAGAGTATGCATGAGTCACTATGTTTTGGTGCCATTTTTCATGATTCAGGTCTAAGTTGTTATAAATGTAGTGCTTTTAACTTGACCATTGTTGGCCTGGCCAAGCAAAGTTATTGGTGTGCTCCACCCTATTTTAAACTTGTAATCCGCGTAATGTGAAAGAGTGAAAAGAGTATCGTGTAATCTGGCAGTACAGATAGTTAGGAGAGAATTTTATACATGGTTGAAAGTGATTCAATCTAATCGGCGATCAAAGTACAAAAGTATGAGGTGTGAGTTGGCAATGGGGTAGAGGAGAACCAACAATTAAAGGTTGGAGAGTAAATGAGTTATAGTCACCTTTTAAAGGAATAATACATATTTCAAATGTAAACTATTTCACTTTTGAGGCAATTAAAAATAATAGGAAAGATAATCCTATCAAAAGAAATTAAAGATAATATAAGATTAATGAAAAAGGTATACAAAATTGCCAAAATAAACAGTAAACCTGAATTTCAAAACTTAGCAAAAGGGAACTAAATCATTGATAATAAAGAGAAAGCAGAATAGAGAGCAGAGACAGCGCAAGAGCTTTTACAGATTTGTAAAAAAAAGATGAGCATTGTTTAATATGGTTCCTTGAAGAATGTGACAGAGGAAATTATATTAAGAAGTAAGGGAATAACAGAGAAACTGAACAAATATTTTGTGCCTCAATTTTCAAAACATAGAGCAATATAGCACACAAAGAGGGCTTTTGGCCTACGATGTCCATGCCCAACATTATGCCAATTTATAATTTTTCCCCAAAGTGGAAATGTCGAACTCTAGAGGACATAGCTTTATGGTGAGTGGAGCAAAGTTTAAAGGAGATGTGTGGGGCAAGTGTTTTTACAGAGGTTGGTGGGTGCCTGGAATGCGCTGCCAGGGGTGTTGGTGGAGGCAGATACAATAGTGATGTTTAAGAGGCTTTTAGATAGGCACATTGATTTGCAGAGAATGGAGGGATATGGACCATGTGCAGGTAGATGAGATTAGTTTATCTTGGCTCATGTTCGGCATAGAAATTGTGGACAAATGGGCATATCCCCGGCTGTATTGTTCTCTATTAAATGTGAAACTAATCTCCTTTGCCTGAAAGAACCTGAGGGTTATCTTTTTGCATGCAAAAGGTGGTGGGTGTATGAAACGAGCTGCTGGACGAGGTAATTGAGGCAGGTACTATCACACACACTATGTTTAAGAAACATTTAGACAGGTACATGGACAGGACAGGTTGAGAGGGATATGGGACAAACACAGGCTGATAGGACTAATGTAGATGGGACATGTTGATAAGTGTGGGCAAGTTAGGCCAAAGAGCCTGTTTCCATACTGTATCGCTCCATGACTCTATCTCCCCCATTCTTGTATATCCATGTGCCTACCCAAAAGCCTACCCAAAGTATATCCATGTGCCTACCCAAAAACACAGAAAACTCTTGGAAATAGAGTAAGACAATATATCTAGAGTAAATCTGAAAATAATAATAATAGTAAAAAAGGTTTTTCAAAATCCTCAGCACCTGGTGGCTTGCATGCAAGCAATTTGATGGTTGTGACCAAGGAGATATTCTACATACTGGTTGCCATCTTCCAAATTTCCGTGGTTGTTACAATTTTTCCCACAAATGTCGCCCTACAATTGAGGAAAGTACGGAGAAATAGCAGGAAACTAGTACCATTTAATCTGACATCACCATTCAGAAAATACGTTTAGCTTTCTGGAATCTGAAGAAGGGTCCAGACCTGAAACGTCACCTATCCACGTTCTCCAGTAATGCTGCCTGACCCACTGCGTTAATCACTTTGTGTCTTTTTTTTGTAAAGCGGCACCTGCAGTCCATCATTTCTCCGTTTATTCTTTTATTAAGGAAGTGTTTAGAGAGTATTCTGTACTCCTTGGAATTTAGCAGAATAAGCAGAGATCTTATTGACAATCACTTTCAGGACTTCACAAGTTAGTTGCGCAATTGTGTTTCCCTTTGCCGGGGTGCTTGGAACTAAGAATCGCAATTGCAAAGAGGTCAGGCAGTAAGGACAGAAACAAGAAGATATTTCTCCAGGTAATAACCAGGAACTGCAGATGAGAATTAGAAACCTTAATAATGCTGTACCCAAGAAGGCTGTGAATGGTTCATTGTGATCTATATTCCAGGCAAACACTGATAAATTCCTCAAAACATTTAGAACTGAGATGAGGAAAAACTTTTTCACTCAGAGAGTTGTAAATCTATGGAATTCTCTGCCTCAGAAGGCAGTGGAGGCCCCAATTCTCTGGATGCTTTCAAGAGAGAGTTAGATACTCTTAATGATAGAGGAATCAGGGGGTATGAGGAGAGGGCAGGAACAAGGTGCTGATTGTGAATGATCCGCCATGATCGCATTGAATGGCGGCGCTGGCTCAAAGGGCCAAATGGCCTATTCCTGCCTACTATTGTCTAACTTTTGCTGGGGAATCTGCGGCAAATTGAAGCTTGTGCTGAATCACCGAGGTTATATGTCAGCCTTTTTTTGTCCTTGTCTGGTAAGAATAAACTGTTACAATTTCTTAATAACACTTTATTGCTTCCCTGTATTGACCTCTCATCTAGCTTTATTAAAGAAGATTAATTGGTTTTGCATCTTTTATTGCTATGGGTGCTGTGTTTGGGTAACCCGGGTGGTACGTTTCCAAGTACAGTCCGGTGACCACGTCATTGGATTGCGAAATTTTGGATCGTTCAACCCGCCAAATAATGCACGTTCATTACATTATATTGTGTATATAAAACTAAAATTGTGAAATGAGAAGTTATTTAAACGTAAATAGGCACATTAATTCAGTAAGACAAATAATCCCTTAAATGTACCAATGAGTTTTTATTTTTCTGCTTTAAGAAACAGATCTAGAGTTTTATTGAACCCGCGCTTTATTGAACCCGCGCTGAAACTGCAAAGCTGGGAACGACCATTGCACGGGTGAGGGGTGGAGAAGGTAGGGAATGCAAACATCATCTCTTGATTGGAGTATTGTAGAAACACAATATCCACCAATTAAGAATAAAATAATTTAAAAAATAATGTACAATTTTTTTTCAGTTGAATATCGCATGTTACTACAAAAGAGATGAAGCAGTAGCTATGGTATTTCTTCCGGGCTCCGCCGCGCTCTCTTGGGCGGCGCGGCTGGCGGGAGATGCGAACGGCGGCTGGGGGTTGCTCTCATTGTGACGCGGGCCGCTTCTTGTTACTGTCCACCTGGTCCCGCGGCCGCTGGGGGGTTCCCCTCATTGTGACGCGGTCCACCGAGTCCGAGGCCGCTGGGGGTTTCCCTCGTTGTGACGCGGCCGTTACTTGTTACTGTGCACCGGGTCTCGCGGCCGCCGGTGCTCCGGTTTTTGCTCAGGATTGGAGCATCTGCAGGATCTGGAGTTCCCCCTGCTATGATGTCATCGGGCTCTGTTACTCCGGGTCCCTGCGCGTCATCTCGACCAGGTCTGTGAGTGGTGACGCCATCGGGTGATGACGTCAGCGCAGTCTGCCCTTGCATTGCAGAGGTACCTGGGTGCAATCAAGGGCGTCACATGAGGCCTTGGAGCAAACGATTGCATTACACTGGGACCAGAGGGCATAGCTTTAAGGTGAGAGTGGCAACGTTTAAAGGAGATGTGGGGAAAAGGTTTTTTTTTTGCATAAAGGGTGTGGGTGAGGCAGATGGGATAGTGGTGTTTAAGAGGCTTTGGACAGCCACATGGCTACGCAAGGAATGGGCAGATATGCATTGTGTGCAGGCATATATGGTTAGTTTAATGGAGACAAGAGACTGCATTTGCTGGATTAGAAAAATATACATAGTTCTGGTGCAACTCAGCAGGTCAGGCAGCATCTCTGGAGATGATGGCAAGGTAATGTTGAGTTGGGACATTTCTGACCGGAAACATCGCCTATCCATGTTCACCTGAGAGGCTGCCTGACCCACTGTGCAACTCCAGCACTTTTATTTTGATTTTAGTTTAGAAACATAGAAAAATAGATGCAGGCCATTCGGCCCTTTGAGCCAGCACCACCATTCAATTTGATCATGGCTGATCATCCACAATCATTAGACCGTTCCTGCTTTTTCCCCATATCCCTTGATTCCTTTAGCCCTAAGAGCTAGATCTAACTCTCTCTTGAATACATCCAGTGAATTGACCTCCACCACCTTCTGTGGCAGAGAATTCCACAGATTCACAACTCTCTGGGTGAAAAAGTTTTTCCTCATCTCAGTCCTAAATGGCCTAAACCTTATTCTTAAACTGTGACCCCTGGTTCTGGACTCCCCCAACATCAGGATCATTTTTCCTGCATCTGGCCTGTCCAATCCTTTAAGAATTTTATATGTTTGTATAAGATCCCCTCTCATTCTTCTAAATTCCAGTGAATACAAACCCAGTCGACCCATTCTTTCATATCTCAGTCCCGCCATCCTGGGAATTAACCTGATGAATCTACTCTGCACTCCCTCAATAGTAAGAATGTCCTTCCTCAAATTAGGAGACCAAAATTGCACACAATACTCCAGGTACGGTCTCACCAGGGCCCTGTACAAATGCAGTAGGGCCTCCTTGCTCCTAAACTCAAATCCTCTCACAATAAAGGCTAACATGCCATTAGCTTTCTTCACTGCCTACTGTACCTGCATGCTTACTTTCAGTTTAGTTTATTGTCATGTGTACAGAGGTAGAGTGAAAAGTTTTTTTTTGTTACGTGCTATCCAGTCAGCGGAAAGACTATAAATGATTACAATCAAGCCGTCCACAGTTTGCAGATATCTGTTGGAGTAGGGGGTTTAAAAGAGTGGAGCGATTGTAATGAATGATTGATCCACTTCTGAGACCAGCACCAGGGTCACCAAGCTTGGATGCCTTGCATTTGTTTAACTTGGCATCATGTTCGGCACAGGCCTTGTGGACCAAAGGGCCTGTTCCTATGCTATATTGCTTTATGTAGAATGTTCCAGTGTCACAAATGCAAATGGAAGTAGAAATGACACCTTATGTTGTGGTGCAAATTTATCTGGAAATGAACAGAGTTCAGGAAAATTAATCTGATTGGGTTTTTTATGAAAATATGGCTTTTTGTTATTTCAGTTGAACAGATTAATAGCAAATTTGTTTCAGAACTTGAAATGGTGGGTTTAGTGGAAAGTGTGCTTAGGTTTATTGATGGAGTGAGACATATATTACACATTTTTTGCCTGATTCTCATGATCTAGAGAAGACATTTCATCTGCACTTATTTTTTTAACAACTCAGCAAAAACATTTAGACTCTATCCCGTGCTGCAAGACTGGAGTTGTGACTAGATGCTAAGGATGTCGGTGTTATGTTAATCTGACATTAGTCATTTTTGATGACAGACTGCAGTTCACAAGATGCCATGAATTTAGTTTATTAACGTGGATTTTTATTATTATGAGTCATTATTCCTCGACAGCACCCATTAGACATGGCCTTTCACCATGGACTTTAATACGGTTGTTGTACAAACAACCACAGTGGTTCAAAATGTGGGATGTACTTGATTAGAAAGTTCACAAGAACGTGAAGAACATATACACCGATCAGCCAAAACATTATCACCATCTGCCTAATATGCTGTTGGTCCTCTGTGTGGCGCCAAAACAGCGCCGACCCGCCGAGGCATGGACTCTACAAGACTCCTGAAGGTGTCCTGTGGTATCTGGCACCAAAACATTAGCAGCAGATCCTTCAAGTCCTGTAAGTTGCGAGGTGGAGCCACCATGGATCGGACTTGTCGATCCAGCACACCCCACAGATGCTCAATCGGATTGAGATCTGGAGAATTTGGAGGGCAGGGCAACACAGTGAAAAGCTCATCATGTTCCTTAAACTATTCCCAAAAATGTGTGCAGTGTGGCAGGGCACATTATCCTGCTGATAGAGGCCACTGCCATCAGGGAATCCCATTGCCATGAAGGGGTGTACCTGGTCTGCAACGATGTTTAGGTAGGTGATACGTGTCAAATTGACGTCCACATGAATGGCCGGACCCAGGGTTTCCCAGCAGAACATTGCCCAGAGCATCGCACTCCCTCCACCGGCTTGTCATCTTCCCACAGTCGGTTCGGATCAGACAGGATAGCCTTTGTTGCCCTCGCATATCGATGAGCCTTGGGTGCCCAACACCCTGTCGCCAGTTTGTGGTTTGTCCCTCCTTGGACCACTGTCGGCAGGTACTCACCACTGCTGACCGGGAGCACCCCACAAGCCTTGCCGTTTCAGAGATGCTCTGACTCAGTCATCTGGCCATAACAATTTGGCCCTTGTCAAAGTCGCTCAGGCCTTTACTTTTGCCCATTTCTCCTGCATCCAACACATCAACTTCAAGAACTGACTGTTCACTTGCTGCCTAATATATCCCATCCCTTGACAGGTGCCATTGTAACAAGATAACCAATGTTATTCACTTCACCTGTCAGTGGTCATAATGTTTTGGCTGATGTATACTTGCCACATTAGCAGCCCTAGCTGTTGTTAACCAGGAATAGCCCCCATTCCTTAAAATAATCTATGATGACATTAGCCATTTATGGGGGAGGGGTGATGGAACCAGTGAGCAACTGGTTAAATGTGATCTGTCTCAGAGGTTCAATTCAAATCAGTTTGGGTAATTTTAATGGTGTTTCCAGTGGGCATGCCAACCAGAATGGCTCCATGAACTATCTTGTGTTAAATTACTTTCTTAAGACATGCAATTATGTAAATGGCATTTACAGTGGTCTCCATAATGTTTGGGACAAAGACCCATCATTTATTTATTTGCCTCTGTACTCCACAATTTGAGATTTGTAATAGAAAAAATCACAAGTGGCAAAAGTGCACATTTTCAGATTTTAATATAGGCCATTTTTATACATTTTGGTTTCACCATGTAGAAATTACAGCAGTGTTTTTCATAGTCCCCCCATTTCAGGGCACCATAATGTTTGGGACACAGCAATGTCATGTAAATGAAAGTAGACATGTTTAGTATTTTGTTGCATATCTTTTGCATGCAATGACTGCTTGAAGTCTGCGATTCATGAACATCACCAGTTGCTGGGTGTCTTCTCTGGTGATGCTCTGCCAGGTTTGGTGATTGGGTGATTGACTTGGCCACTCAAGAATTGACCACTTTTTAGCATTGAAAAACTCCTTTGTTGCTTTAGCAGTATGTTTGGGCTCATTGTCTGGCTGTAGAATGAACCGCCGGCCAATGAGTGTTGAGGCATTTGTTTGAACTTGAGTAGATAGGATGTATCTATACTCTTCAGAATTCATTATGCCACTACTATCAGCAGTTGTATCATCAATGAAGATAAGTGAGCCAATACCTTCAGCAGCTATACATGCCCAGGCCATAACACCCCCACCACCGTGTTTCACAGATGAGGTATGGATTTGGATCTTGGACAGTTCCTTCTTTCCTCCATACTTTGCTCTTGCCATCACTCTGATATAAGGTAATCTTCGTCTCATCTGTCCACAAGACCATTTTCTAGAACTGTGGTTGCTCGTTTAAGTACTTCTTGGCAAACTGTAGCCTGGCCATCCTATTTTTGCAGCTAACCAGTGGTTTGCATCTTGCAGTGTAGCCTCTGTATTTCTATTCATGAAGTCTTCTGCGGATAGTGGTCATTGACAAATCCGCACCTGACTCCTGAAGAGTATTTCTGATCTGTCGGACAGGTGTTTGGGAATTTTTCTTTATTATGGAGAGAATTCTTCTGTGATCAGCTGTGGAGGTCTTCCTAGGCCTGCCAGTCCCTTTGCGATTAGTAAGTTCACTAGTGTTCTCTTTCTTCTTAATGATGTTCCATACAGTTGATTTTGGTAAGCCTAAGGTTTGGCTAATGTCTCTAACAGTTTTATTCTTGTTTCTTAGTCACATAATGGCTTCTTTGACTTTCTTTGCACAACCTTGGTCCTCGTGTTGATAAACAGCAATAAAGGTTTCCAAAGGTGATGGAAAGACTGGAGGAAAGACTCGGTGCTGACAGCTCTCTTATATCTGCAATAAGGAGACAGTTAAACACACCTGAGCAAGTACAAACGCTTGTGAAGCCATGTGTCTCAAACATTATGGTGCCCTGAAATGAGGGAACTATGTATAAACACAGCTGTAATTTCTACATGGTAAAACCAAAATGCATAAAAATACCCTTTAATAAAATCTGACAATGTGCACTATAACCACATGTGATTTTTTTCTGTTACAAATCTCAAATTGTGGAGTACAGAGGCAAATAAATAAATGATGGGTCTTTGTCCCAAACATTATGGAGGGCACTGTATGATTGTGCTATGGCCCATTGGAACTTCAAGCAGCAGCATTTCATTTAATGAGATAGGGAAAACACTGCATTATTTTACTGGTAACTATGCATTTAAAATTATATATGCAGAACTCTGATTAGCTAGTAAAGCTTTACTGCAGGACAAGACCCTCCTGATTCTCGAAGGTTACTGAAGATTCAGAATTGATTTTTGATTCTTATTTTTCCATTGGAAAAGGTTGTACTGAGATGTAATTTTGTAGTATTGCAGCTCTTGTGTTGGCTAAGGAGTTGCCGAATTTAGATCCTATGCCAATAATCTATTATATGACTAGATTATATATGACTAAAACTCTCATCTTGTATATATATTCGTATATATATATATATATATATATATATATATATATATATCATTGCATATTTGTATGTACCCGAAATACAGCCAAAACGGTACACGATAGCGCAACAATTTTAGGACCACCTAAAGGTGAGGAGAGCTCTCCAGCTGATGGCTACCCGGGGCCGGGGTGAGTGGCTCCCTTTCCCCTTTCCTCTCCTCCCTCACCTGCCCCCGGCTGGCAACGGGTCCACGGGTCGTCAGATGGGGAAGGGTTGCCGGGCCTGCAGGAGAGGTTTGGACCCAATGGAGGGTTGCTGGGCCCACATGAGAGGTTTGGACCCATCGGGAGTTACCAACGGGTCCACGCCCGGCTATATATTACTATAATCTATATATTACTAAAACTCTCATCTTGTATATATATGTGTAGGAGCCATTTGTGTTTATTAGCTGTCCGAGCATATTATATTATTTTGTATCTTGCTGTATTATTTTTGGGCACTTGGGGGTTGTGAGTTGAATCACGGGCGACGAGGACAGGGCTTATAAGAACTAATAACTGATCAAGGAGTTTGTGGACTACTGCCAGCGGAACTGCCTCCGGATCAACGTGGGCAAAACCAGGGAGATGGTGGTAGATTTCCGCAGGCACAGCCAGGTCCCCCCGACACCGGTGAACATTCAGGGAATGGACATCGAGAGGGTGGATTCTTATAAGTACCTGGGTGTCTACCTCAACAATAAACTGGACTGGACTGAAAACACCGATGCGCTATACAGAAAGGGCCAGAGCAGACTTTATCTGCTAAGGAGACTCAGGTCCTTTGGAGTGCAGGGGGCACTCCTAAGGACCTTCTACAACACAGTGGTTGCATCGGCCATTTTCTATGGAGTGGTCTGCTGGAGCAGCAGCATCTCAGCGGCGGAAGGGAAGAGACTCGACAAGCTGGTCAGGAAGGCCAGCTCTGTCCTGGGTTGCCCTCTCGACTCAGTGCAGGTGGTGGGAGATAGGAGGATGATGGCAAAGCTAACATCGCTGCTGGACAACGACTCCCACCCCATGCAGGACACTGTCACTGCACTGAGTAGCTCCTTCAGTGACAGACTCCTTCACCCCAACTGCGTGAAGGAGAGATATAGGAGGTCCTTCCTTCCCGCTACTGTGAGACTGCACAACCAGCACTGCTCCCAGCAGACGAGTCAACAATAACAGCTAAGAACACACAGAAAACTGATGACAATTTATGTATCGTTTATTTATAATGAATGATCTCTTGCTATCCGCTTTGTTGCTGTGACACTAAATTTCCCCGGTGTGGGATGAATAAAGGAATATATTATTATTATTATTATTATTATTATTATTTGGACATAATGGGCATATATGGGCATAACGTACTGGGAGGAGCCAGAACTAGGTACTATCTGAGGAGGCGGAAACATGAGGCGTCAGATGCAGAGAAGCTATGGCGAGATACAGTTCTTACCAGGCTTATGATGGGAGAAATACAAATCTGTTTGTATCACTACTTCAATAAACGACTAATTACACTGAAAGTCGTGAAGATCTCTCTGTTGTTGGTTTGAGTCAACATCGTTCACTCCACTCCTCCATGAAGTGGTGGCAAACGGAGAGGACTGCTATGGGAAGGACTGAAGTTGCCACTACAATGTGGATTTATGGATCTACTTGTATGTGGGTTTGTGGATATATTTGTTCCCGAAATACAGCCAAAATAGTACACGATAGCGCAACAATTTTAGGCCCACCTTACCATTGACCTGCGGTTCAAATGGTTGTTATATTTTAAAAGTTATTCACTTTTTAAACTTTAAAAATCACTTTAAAAATTTTAATAAACCCCTTTTCTACTTGCCCTGCACGCCAGTCGCGCCTGCGCAGTAATACCTCCGTGTTCGACATCACAATGGGAATCCAACGGGTCTGCGCGTGCGCAGTTGTGGCCCATTGATCTAATACAGATGCTCCCCGGCTTACAATGCTTCGACGTACGATACTTCGACTTCGAGATGATGCAAACGGCAGCGACCCATAGCGAGCTGCAGCTCGCTTCACGGCATGGCTGCCGGATCCGCGGGTGATGGGAAGGGAGGAGGGGAGAATAAGGGGGGGTTGAAGGGGGATGGAATGGGTGAGGGGGGGAGGGGGAGATAAGGGGGTTGAGGGGGGGAGGGGGAGATAAGGGGGTTGAGGGGGGATGGAGTGGGGGAGGGGAGGGTGCTACACCAATGCAGAAGAGGTTTGGACCCAATGGGTCCACAGCAGCTAGTTTAAGACTAAATGTCAATATCAGCTTGCATTTGGTGCAGTAACAGTTTCTTAAATTATTTTAAATAATCATTTGCAAGTTTTCATATTATTCCCAAATATGCTGATTCTATTGGTGCAGTAACATTTGCTACCTGCTATTGGATAAATGTAATTTTTGTTTTTGTTTTCCAAACAGGAAGTATGCGTCTGAATACAGAGCAAGTGGCTTTAATCGGACAAGTCTTTGAATCCTATGTTGGAGAATTCCACAAAAATGATATCGCCCAGATTCTGCAGAAACCAGATCAAAGTGCTCATTATCCGATCACGGTGAATGCCATCACACTGTTCGAAATCAGCATGGAGATTGGCGAGTACTTGAGTGCATTTCCGAACGAATTATTTCCAATATTTGACAATGCATTACACAGAGCTGCCACGACCATTCTGCAGTCTTTTGCAGAACCACATGAATTGGTCATGAAACAAAACCTTCACACGAGGATTTCAGGTGAAATGCAAGGCTATGCTTCTATGTTTCTAAATGCAAGGCATGTAATCTTTCTGTCTTAGTTATGACACAAGGATGCTATTAGGCCCAATGACTCCATACTAGCTCTCTGCAGGCCTCATTAATCCCACTTCCCCTTTTCTTCTTTCCCTGCACTCCTTAAATCTATTCTTTCTCACATGTCCATCTAATGTCCTTTCAGTTCTTCTGTCACATGCCTACGCTTCGGTAATTAAGATTTTAGATTTAGAGATACAGCGCAGAAAGGGCCTTCGGCCCACCGGGTCCGCGCCGCCCAGCGATCCCCGCACATTAACACCATCCTACACCCACTAGGGACAATTAAAAAAAAATTTTTTAAAACATTTGGCCAGCCAATTAACCTACAAACCTGCATGTCTTTGGAGTGTGGGAAGAAACCAAAGATATCGGAGAAAACCCACGCAGGTCACGGGGCGAACGTACAAACTCCGTACAGTACAGCACCCGTAGTCAGGATCGGACCTGAGTCTCCGGCGCTGCATTCGCTGTAAGGCAGCAACTCTACCGCTGCGCCACCGTGCCGCACATGTACAGGTTAATTAATCTGTTATTACATTTTTGGAGGAAAGCAGAGCCCCCAGCAGAAACCCACAAGGTCAGCAATTGAATGTCCATATTTCTCAAAGCAGTCGAGGTCTGTCCGTGGCACAGTTTTTGGTAACTTCTTTAGTTTATTGGTGAACTCGTTTATTGGTCTGCGCCAGCTTAGCACCAATCACTGAGAAACACATCTCCAGCAGACATTAAATAATGATCACTCAGCAATACTGTTCGCTGACTTTTATTACTTGAAGTTTCATTTTCTGTTTCTTGTGTAATTTCAATTTGAATCCAGGAACTGTAGCTCATCTAAGTAGTCAGTTTTGCTGCAAGGTAGATGCATGTGTTCGTTTGTTGTTTTTAAAAATTATTTTCTGCTGCTAAACCTTCTTCCCAATAATGACGAGAGGAGTTGAACGGGTTCCATATTCTCGTTGGTACCAATGTAGCAGACAGCATACTTCCGGTTCAGAACTTGGATAAAGACACCAAATAGAACGAGGGAATTAAATGTGACATCTCCAAGTTTGCGGATGACACAAAGCTGGGTGGCAATGTGAACAGCGAGGAGGATGCTATGAGGCTGCAGGGTGACTTGGATAGGTTGGGTGAGTGGGCAGATGCATGGCAGATGCAGTATAATGTGGATAAATGTGAGGTTATCCACTTTGGTGGCAAGAACAGGAAGGCAGATTATTATCTGAATGGTATCAGATTAGGAAAAGGGGAGGTGCAACGAGACCTGGGTATGCTTGTACCTCAGTCATTGAAAGTAAGCATGCAGGTACAGCAGGCAGTGAAGAAAGGTAATGGCTTGTTGGCCTTCTTCGTGGCGGCACGGTGGCGCAGCGGTAGAGTTGCTGCCTTACAGCGAATGCAGCGCCGGAGACTCAGGTTCGATCCTGATTACGGGCGCCGTCTGTACGGAGTTTGTACGTTCTCCCCGTGACCTGCGTGGGTTTTCTCCGAGATCTTCGGTTTCCTCCCACACTCCAAAGACGTACAGGTAGGTTAATTGGCTGAGCAAATGTAAAAATTGTCCCTGGTGGGTGTAGGATAGTGTTAGTGTGCGGGGATGGCTGGGCGGCGTGGACCCGGTGGGCCGAAGGGCCTGTTTCTGCGCTGTATCTCTAAATCTAAAAAAAATCTAAAAAATTGCAGGCGATTTGAGTTTAGGATCAAGGAGGTCCTACTGCAGTTGTACAGAGCCCCGGTGAGACCGCACCTGGAGTATTGTGTGCAATTTTGGTCTCCTAATTTGAGGAAGGACATTATTGCTATTGAGGGAGTGCAGCGTAGGTTCACCAGGTTAATTCTCAGGATGGAGGGACTGACATATGATGAAAGAATGGGTCGACTGGACTTGTATTCACTGGAATTTAGAAGGATGATAGGAAATCTGAGAGAAACATATAAAATTCTTAAAGGATTAGACACGCTAGATGTAGAAAAAATGTTCCCGATGTTGGGGGAGTCCAGAACCAGGGGTCACAGTTTAAGAATAACGGGTAGGCCATTTAGGACTGAGATGAAAAACTTTTTCTCCCAGAGAGTTGTGAATCTGTGGAATTCTCTGCCACAGAAGGCAGTGGAGAACAATTCACTGGATGTTTTCAAGAGGGAGTTAGATTTAGCTCTTAGGGCTAAAGGAATATGGGGGGTAAAGCAGAAACGGGGTACTGATTTTAGATGATCAGCCATGATCATACTGAATGGCGGTGCTGGCTCGAACGGCCGAATGGCCTAATCCTGCACCTATTTTTCTATGTTTCTAATTGTTTTACACCTGGATGTAATGGCAACATCTAGAAATCCATTGTAAAGTAAGTATCCTGGTACCTTTATCTTATGTTCTGACCCAGAAGTAATGCTGGCAGCTCTAATGGTACTGGTACCAACAAAGATGCACATAGCCTTTTTTTTTAAACTACATTAATCTCTTTAGCCTATATTTCTGAAGTGGACATAAAAAATCTTGACCTGCTATTCAAAAAAATTGGTGTAGATTTGGTCAGCTACCATTGTCAATTTTTATCCTTCATTGAAGAAAATAAATTTGGTTATTTGGGCAAGTGTGAATTGATTTGCTTAAATGTTACTGTTTCTAACAGGATT
Organism: Rhinoraja longicauda; assembly: GCF_053455715.1. Lineage (NCBI taxonomy): Eukaryota > Metazoa > Chordata > Chondrichthyes > Rajiformes > Arhynchobatidae > Rhinoraja > Rhinoraja longicauda. The sequence goes on along the minus strand of NW_027601490.1, from coordinate 9,672 downwards.
GCCACTGTGTCCTGAATTGACGAGGGATCGTATTCCAAAGACTAGGGATGTGGGCCATTTTCTTTCAATTGTTGGCACGGTAATCCGCACAGGAATGGTGAAGGTGCTGGAATATGAGCATGAGTACATGTGTAACAAATGCAGGCATGTTTTCACTGTAACCCCAGACTTTGAGCAGCATTATGCCTTCTGCCGCCCCACATCCTGCCCCAATCCAGAAGGTTGTAACTCGATCAAATTTTCACGTCTTTCTGGCGCCTCATCTTCTTGTTCAAGTTGTAGAGACTATCAAGAAATCAAAATTCAAGAACAGGTATTGTAAAAAAACAATTTTTAACATTTCTGTTAACATTAAAGCTCTTCATTTTCATATAACAAGCATTTATGGTTGACAAAAAAAAAAGACAGTGCTGGTGTAACTCAGCGGGTCAGGTATCATCTCTGGAGAACGCGGATAGATGATGTTTGTAATTAAGTGTCCCGACCCAGAACGTCACCTATCTATGTTCTTCAGAGGTACTGCCTGACCCGCTGAGTCACTTCGGCACTGTGTGTCTTTTTTTGTAAACCAGCATCTGCATTTCCTTTTTTAAGCATTTTGGGCTACAAGGTGCAGTCATAAGGTCAAAAGTGATAGGAGCAGAAATATGTAATTCGGCTCATCAAGTCTACTCCACCATTCAATCATGGCTGATCTATCTTTCCCTCCTAACCCCTGACACCCATACTAATCAAGCCTAATAATTTATTGCAAAACAAAATGACTCTATATCTCAGATTAAAACCAGAAACTTTGGGACATACGCAGCAGAACAGCAGCGTTTGTGGAGAGAAAAATACAGTTAACGTTTTAGATTAATTCTCTTCCATCAAAATGGTTTATGTTGGTATCAGTATCCTTTAATATCTGAATATGAAACCAATTATTTGTAGGGTCGAATGAGCTTGGGCTGAGATATGAATTCCAGTACTTTGCATTACCATTTTTCTTGATTCAGTTTTTATGAAATTTTATCATTTAAATGATAATGTCAAGGGTTTTTGGTAGGTGGTGCATTCATCCCCAGCTGGTGCTGAACGCTCACCTGCTACACCTTAATGCAGGCTGCAGCAGACCAGAGAGCAGCCCAGCCCAACTATCTGACTGCATAGTAACAGTGGACAATAGAGATGAGGGGAAAAAGCTGGCTTGGTGATGTGAGGCAGACCAAGATCCTAGTTTGAGAGAAGTCACCAGCTGATGTTCAGAAAGTAGTTAGCTTAGAAACCTTGCATTACCATATCATGCAAGCCTTAAAGTTATATTATATTGTAATTATATTGTAATTTCTCCACATACTAACCCATTCAAAATGTTTTAAATGGGCTGACAGATTTTGAGTTCATCTGCTTCCTGCCACAAGTCAACATAGAATACCCAATTGTGTTGTCACCAAAATTGAGTCATTTGGGATCTTTCTAGTCGTCGTATACTTTTGAAACGTTATCTTGTATATTTTTGCTAATAGTACACTTTCTTTTTCCGTTTTTAGTTTTAGAGCTATTGTATTAATCCTTGCGTATCTTTCCTGTTTCAATAACAGGTTCAGAGGCTGTCTGTGGGAAGTATACCTCGATCGTTGTTGGTTGTACTAGAAGATGATCTGGTGGACACCTGCAAATCAGGTAAGATTTACTGGTTAAGTTGTGTGGCACAATTTTAACACGCCCTTTAGAGTTTGAAGCCCTCCAGAGTGCAGACTCTATAGGTACAATCTGAAAATGATCCTTCTCACAATTAAAGCCTTAACCAACTACTCTTAGGAATGGATGGCATTACAATTTCACCCTGAGCAAGAATTCTCTAATATTTTAATTTAAAACTACTGTTACTTTCTGAAAAGGGTTTTTTTCATGACTTTCGGAGACTGCACTATAAATTGAGCCTCCACTATACTACACTTGTTTCTAATTGGAGCGAGAAGAATTTAGAAAAACATTGTTCAATATTTATATTAAACTTTTAGCTTAAAGGGAAACTTGGATGGTTATATAATTACAGTTTTTTAACTGGTGCATCATGTGAAGTGTTCATCTGAATGGGTAGATGGGAGGTGTGCAAAATGTCTTATTAGAATAAATTAATTTAAGGAAAAATGTCATTCCTGATCTGCACTGGAAATTCTTTCTCCATCATGTGATCACATCTGAGAAAAGGGTAAATATTTAATTCATGGGTTGGATGAAGGTGCAGAAACCTTATTGTGAGTGCCGTAAATCATGATGATGATGCAACATGTACATTAACAATAAATTGTAATGTAATACAGCACGGAAACAGACTCCACTTCCTCTGATCTAGCCTTGTCAGCCCTTCAGGTAGAGAATTCCAGACATTCAACACCTACCTGCGAGAAGTAGTTCTCGTGTATCTATGCATTAAATTATTGCCTCTTAATCTTGTGACTATTTTTCCTCGCTTGGGATTTTCCAGTGGAAATTTCTAACTGTCCCATCAGGATTTTGTAAGTTAGGACACAGTCAGAGGATGATTTTTTACCGAATCAGGATTTTGTATGTTTCAGTAGGATCATCTTTGTTCTTCTGAGCTCCAAAGAATGTGGACATAATTTAGTAGAACATTGGCACCATCGGTGATAAAACAACTAACATCCAGGGAAGTAGCCTGTGAATCGGTTCAGATTTATTTCTAATGCTAGTGTATGCTTTCTAAAATAAAACTACTCACCTGTGCCCTGTAGAATTCTAATCAAGTTTTGCACTTAAACCGGTGAAGAGAGGGAGCCTGGGGAACAGGGTCCTGGTGAACTTTGAGCTTGAATGAGCCTTATGTCAAATCATTGTTTTCTGAACTATCAGAATCTATTGGAGTCTGACTGTGTTGGCAAATAGTTTATTCACTTCTCTGCTCCTAAAAATGAACAATAATCAAATGCTTAGAAGCGGCACGGAGATACAGCGGTAGAGTTGCTGCCTTACAGCGCTTGCGGCGCCGAAGACCCGGGTTCGATCCCGACTACGGGTGCTGTCTGTACAGAGTTCTCCCTGTGACCGCATGGGTTTTCTCCAAGATCTTCGGTTTCCTCCCACACTCCAAAGATGTGCAGGTTTATAGGTTAATTGGCTTGATATAAATGTAAAATTGTCCCTAGTGTGTGTAGGGTAGCATTAATATGCGGTTGGTCGGCATGGACTCGATGGGCCTGTTTCCGCGCTGTACCTCTAAACTAAAGTAACATGCATATTTGTATTTGAATCACAGGTGATGATGTTACTCTTTATGGTATGGTCATGCAGAGGTGGAAACCTTTTACTCAAGATACCCGTTGTGATCTAGAACTTGTCCTGAAAGCCAATAATCTCGAAGTGAACAATGAACAATCATCTGGAGTTGTTATTGATGAGGATATCCAAAAAGAATTTGAAGAATTCTGGGAGAGTCACAAGGCTGATCCTCTAGCAGGTACTGCACCACATGCAATTGATTAAATCACGTCAGTAGATTTTTCAGGTAACACATCATAACTAGATTTTACTAAGTTGTGCAATAATATTTTGTTACAATATAGAAAAGGTATTTTCAACTCATTGAGTATGCAGGCTCACAGAGCAACCTAATTCCTCACTAGAAACATAGAAAACATAGAAAATAGGTGCAGGAGTAGGCCATTCGGCCCTTCGAGCCTGCACCACCGCCATTCAATATGATCATTGCTGATCATCCAACTCAGTATCCTGTACCTGCCTTCTCTCCATATCCCCTGATCCCTTTAGCCACAAGGGCCACATCTAACTCCCTCTTAAATATAGCCAATGAACTGGCCTCAACTACCTTCTGTGGCAGAGAATTCCACAGATTCACCACTCTCTGTGTGAAAAAAAACTTTCTCACCTCGGTCCTAAAACACTTCCTCCTTATCCTTAAACTGTGACCCCTTATTCTGGACTTCCCCAACATCGGGAACAATCTTCCTGCATCTAGCCTGTCCAACCCCTTAAGAATTTTGGAAGTTTCTATAAGATCCCCCCTCAATCTTCTAAATTCCAGCGAGTACAAGCCGAGTCTATCCAGTCTAAAAGACACAAAGTGCTGAAGTAACTCAGCAGGTCAGGCAGCATCTCTGCAGAACATGGATAGGTACTGTTTTGGATTGAGACCCTTTTTCAGACTGATTGTGGGGGGGGGGGGGCAGATGAAATCTGGAAGAGCAGCATCTGCAGTCCCCTGTTACCTATTCACCCCAGTTTCCCATCCACATATCATAGATTCCACAACTTGCCTACTCCCCTATGTTTACCTTAGTCAATTAACCTACCAGCACATACTTAAGATATATACTTAGAAAACAGGGCACTCATTGGGAGATTGTGCAAACTCTACTCACAGCACTGGAAGCCAGATTTTAACTATGGTTGCTGGACCTCCACCAGCTGCACCACTCTGCATCTCTAATTTGATAATGTTTGTTAAGGAAGTGTTAAAAATATCAATTATTGTTAATAGCGATAGTGGACACAATAATAAGAAGAATAGCTGAAATGGCTAAATTGTTGATTTGCTTTTTAAATAAAGTAGTAATTTTCCTAGCAGAACTTTAGCTACATTTAAGCGTAGTTGCTGTCTGTGAAAGTTGTCATCCTGCTGGTTTGAATGAAACATTGTGGTGGTTAATGTTCATTTTGAGTAGACCTGACTGATGCGGAAATGTTAACTGCAGAACTCTGGTAACTGTGATCCCTTTTACAAATGTCCTCTTTAAAAATAGTACAAGGTAGATGTAACCTTTGCTAAGATGTAAGCAAAGCCTCCAAATTAAAAATTGAAAATGCCGGAGAAATTGAAGGCAATTTGGTGTCAGGTTTGAGTTTCCCTATGAAAGCAAACTTTCCCTTGCACATGGCATTGGGATGTACCAGAGTAAAGGAGTGATTTTTGCAGTGTTGTCATCCTTTGTGTTAATTATGTGTCAGTTGCTCTTGTTGTTTATGTCCCGTTAATGTGTTGCTTGTTGGGTTTATCCACCTTTTCACCCCTTTCTGAAAAGTGTAACAAAATTTTGTTGAACCTATTCTTAGAATTTTAAAAATAATTTGTAATTGTAAATGTGAAACATATTAAAACATATAAACATTGTACTATGATTGGAGCCAGCATGCAAATATACTGCAGTTACCTGCTTCGAAACCTGCATCACCCACCTTCAAGAACAGATGGATGTAGATGCATGGGAACATTGCCATCTCCAGATTCCCCTCCAAGTTGCACACGGTCCTAACTTGGAAACCTGTTGAGAGGAGATCTTATCGAAACGTATAAGATTATTAAGGGGTTGGACACGTTAGAGGCAGGAAACATGTTCCCAATGTTGGGGGAGTCCAGAACAAGGGGCCACAGTTTAAGAATAAGGGGTGGGCCATTTAGAACTGAGATGAGGAAAAACCTTTTCAGTCAGAGAGTTGTGAATCTGTGGAATTCTCTGCCTCAGAAGGCAGTGGAGGCCAATTCTCTGAATGCATTCAAGAGAGAGCTGGATAGAGCTCTTAAGGATAGCGGAGTCAGGGGGTATGGGGAGAAGGCAGGAACGGGGTACTGATTGAGAATGATCAGCCATGATCACATTGAATGGCGGTGCTGGCTCGAAGGGCCGAATGGCCTCCTCCTGCACCTAATGTCTATTGTTGGCAGTCCTACATTATAGTGGCAGGGAACATAAAAACTGACTGCAAAAGCTTTTATAGATATGTGAAGAGAAAAAGACTAGTTAAGACAAATGTAGGTCCCTTGCAGTCGGAAACAGGTGAATTGATCATAGGGAACAAGGAGATGGCAGACCAATTGAACAAATACTTTGGTTCTGTCTTCACTAAGGAAGACATAAACCGTCTGCCGGAAATAGCGGGGGACCGGGGGTCTAATGAGATGGAGGAACTGAGGGAAATCCAGGTTAGTCGGGAAGTGGTGTTAGGTAAATTAAATGGATTAAAGGCAGATAAATCCCCAGGGCCAGATAGGCTGCATCCCAGAGTGCTTAAGGAAGTAGCCTCAGAAATAGTGGATGCATTAGTGATAATTTTTCAAAACTCTTTAGATTCTGGAGTAGTTCCTGAGGACTGGAGGGTAGCTAATGTAACCCCACTTTTTAAAAAGGGAGGGAGAGAGAAAACGGGGAATTATAGACCAGTTAGCCTAACATCGGTAGTGGGGAAAATGCTAGAGTCAGTTATTAAAGATGTGATAGCATTACATTTGGAAAGTGGTGAAATCATCGGACAAAGTCAGCATGGATTTACCAAAGGCAAATCATGTCTGACGAATCTTATAGAATTTTTCGAGGATGTAACTAGTAGAGTGGATAAGGGAGAACCAGTCGATGTGTTATATCTGGACTTTCAGAAGGCCTTCGACAAGGTCCCACATAGGAGATTGGTGTACAAACTTAAAGCACACGGTATTGAGGGTTCAGTGTTGAGGTGGATAGAAAATTGGTTGGCGGACAGGAAGCAAAGAGTAGGAATAAACGGGTCCTTTTCGGAATGGCAGGCAGTGACTAGTGGGGTACCGCAAGGCTCAGTGCTGGGACCCCAGTTATTTACAGTGTATATTAATGATTTGGACGAGGGAATTGAATGCAACATCTCTAAGTTTGCGGATGACACGAAGCTGGGTGGCAGTGTTAGCTGCGAGGAGGATGCTAGGAGGCTGCAGAGTGACTTGGATAGATTAGGCGAGTGGGCAAATGCATGGCAGATGCAATATAATGTGGATAAATGTGAGGTTATCCACTTTGGCGGCAAGAAGAGGAAAGCAGAGTATTACCTGAATGGTGACCGATTGGGAGAAGGGGAGATGCAACGTGACCTGGGTGTCATGGTGCACCAGTCATTGAAAGCAAGCATGCAGGTGCAGCAGGCAGTGAAGAAAGCGAATGGTATGTTGGCATTCATAGCAAGAGGATTTGAGTTTAGGAGCAGGGAGGTTCTGCTGCAGTTGTACAGGGCCTTGGTGAGACCGCACCTGGAGTATTGTGTGCAGTTTTGGTCTCCTAACCTGAGGAAAGACGTTCTTGCCTTAGAGGGAGTACAGAGAAGGTTCACCAGATTGATCCCTGGGATGGCGGGACTTACATATGAGGAAAGACTAGATAGACTGGGCTTGTACTCGCTGGAATTTAGAAGACTGAGGGGGGATCTTATAGAAACATATAAAATTCTTAAGGGGTTGGAGAGGCTAGATGCGGGAAGATTGTTCCCGATGTTGGGGGAGTCCAGAACCAGGGGTCACAGCTTAAGGATAAGGGGGAAGTCTTTTAGGACCGAGATGAGAAAACATTTCTTCACACAGAGAGTGGTGAGTCTGTGGAATTCTCTGCCACAGAAGGTAGTTGAGGCCAGTTCATTGGCTATATTTAAGAGGGAGTTAGATGTGACCCTTTTTGCTAAAGGGATCAGGGGGTATGGAGAGAAGGCAGGTACAGGCTACTGAGCTGAATGATCAGCCATGATCATATTGAATGGCGGTGCAGGCTCGAAGGGCCGAATGGCCTACTCCTGCACCTATTTTCTATGTTTCTATGTTTCTTACAATTCTGTGAAATGCCTTGCGATATTTTCCTTGGTTAAAATCATTATGAGATGCTGTTATGAGTAGATTAATTATTTGTAGAGCTAGATTAAATTAACATGGAAAGATATTTGATCATCGGTGCTGTCAATGAGGAATGGGAACAAACTAAAAAGGCACCACCAAAGAGTGGAAGGCTGAAGGAAACGATTTGCACAATCAGTAAGAATCCAGGGAACAACAGGTCAGTGAGCCTCCTATCCGAGGAAGGGAAACTGTTGGAGAATGAGATAGGATTTACTCCAATTTTGAAGAGAATGGACAAATTGAGGATAGCCAGCTCACCTTGGTATATGGCAGGTCATGTCTTACTAACTTGAGTTTTTTGACGTGATTAATGAAAGTTGGGCGGTGGATGTTGAATACATGAATTTTAGAAAGGCTTCTGACAAGGTCGCTCCTGGTAAACTGATCCAAAAGATTAAGATGTGCAGGATACATAATGGCTTGGTTGCATGGATTCAGAACTGGCTTATTCATATTAGTCAGAGAGAGGATCATAACCAGTAGAGCTGCACAGGGATCTGGAAGAAACCACAGTGGTGTTTAGGTTTTTTTTACATGGGCACATGAAAGTGCAGGTCCCAGAGGGATATGGGTGATGTGCAGGCAGATGAGATCAGTTTAACCACATTATATTCAGCACAAGCATTGTGGACGGTAAGGCCTGTTTCTGTGCTGTACTGTTCTATGTTCTAATCAGTGCTGGATTCCCCCCACCTCATAAATTCCACATTCAACTTTAACATTTTAAGTTTAACACAAGTTTTTTTAATTGAAATTATTAATGGAATTGTGAATGAACCTCTTGTCAACTGTTCTGGAGTCTAGTGATGAATATAAACATGTACATAAACATTGTTAAAACCTTAAAATGCACAAGTGATAAACGACTTTAAATTGGACAATATAATAGCTTGACTGCATTCTGGGCAGAGTGGGTCTGGGAGTGAGTGGAACATAATGCTGGTTCTGATAAATTAGTTTATGGTGGCACATACAATTACTTGTGTTCTATTTTAAGTGCAAGTAATAGGATATGCTTTGTTTTCTTTCATCACATCTCTTTATTTTTTTTTTAAGGAAGAAATGAAATTCTGGCCAGCCTTTGTCCACAAGTATTTGGAATGTATGTGGTTAAACTAGCAGTCGCCATGGTGTTAGCAGGTGGAGTGCAAAGAATTGATGAAGCTGGGACCAAAATTAGAGGTTAGTGTTGTCAAAATAGACATGCAATCTTATTGAATTGATATCCTGTTGATTAATCTGTGGAGATCATATCATTGCTCTATGCCTAGAGTGGAACATTATTTCCTTTTCCCATTGATGTTGATGCTTAATTAATCCATGCAATTCATTGGAATGACTTGAAGCAAAATTCATGAAACCAGAAATAATTTGAGACAAAAAAATAATTCGGCCTGTTTAACAACAAAATAACTATTGATTTTTCTTGAATATGTTGAACATGCAAGATCTTTTTCTGCCATCACTGCCTGAATCATGTAATGGTCGTTTAATCAAATGCCATTTGAAAAATTATGTCAGTTTTGCCTTCCACTAGTTTAAAATATTATTTTAATTTGATGTAAAAAAATGTTTCACATTACCTTTTCATCTGTTTTTGTTGGTTTTGTACACATCTGCAAGATTATCTCTCGGTGTCTTGTTCAAGGTCAAAAACTGACCTTGTGTCTATATATTTCATATATTTCACATATATCAGCATCTGCAATTCTTTGTTTTTGCAGAGGATTGATACAGATGTATTTAATTTCTGCCTCTGAACCTAGTGAGTCCGGCATATGGTGAGGACGGATCAGATGTAATTAACATCTGGCCCCTTAACTTTCTGTTAGGACATGTAAATGTTAGCATATATTTAGCAACTCCATGCATTTCAATGCAGTGTCTAATCTGGGTGAGGATGGGAGGGGGGAAGGTGTACGTTATTACCTTGCTTAATTATTTTACTTAATTTTACCCCTTAATTTGTATTCTAATCTTTATTTAATTGACTTTGATTTTTTGAATCGTGTCTATTTTAAAAA
>NW_027601489.1:135091-138419 GCF_053455715.1 Rhinoraja longicauda | reverse complement strand
CCGCCATTCAATAATGGCCGATCTACATCTAACCTCCCAACGCCATTCTCCTGACTTCTAACAACTAGCCTGCAACCAACAACTTGTTAATTCAGAAGACACGAGAACAAAGAGCATCACAGTACAGGAACAGGCCATTCGGCCACAATCTCCATGCCAAACATAACGCCAAGTTAATCTAAGTTCATGAACTTCGACTTCTCCAACTTTAGATAGCTCCTCTGTCCCTCCCGTCCCCTCCTCCTTCCCAGATCTCCCTCTATCTTCCTGTCTCCACCTATATCCTTCCTTTGTCCCACCCCCCTGACATCAGTCTGAAGAAGGGTCTCGACCCGAAACGTCACCCATTCCTTCTCTCCCGAGATGCTGCCTGACCTGCTGAGTTACTCCAGCATTTTGTGAATAAACTAAGTTCATGTTCATAAGCGATAGGAGCAGAATTAGGCCGTTCGGCCCATCGAGTCTACTCTGCCATTGGCTGATCTATCCCTCCCCTCCTAACCCCATTCTCCTGCCTTCTCCCCATAACCCCTGACACTAATCAAGAATCTATCTATCTCTGCCTTAAAAATACCCATTGACTTGGTCTCCACAGCCGTCTGTGGCAAAGAATCCCACAGATTCACCACCCTCTGGCTCAAGAAATTCCTCCTCATCTCCTTCCCAAAGGAACGTCCTTTAATTCTGGTTACAGTGAGTTGTGTGCAGCGGTAGAGTTGCTGCCTCACAGAGTCTGAATGGCCCACCAAGCCCACGATAACGATCGATCGCCCGTCCACACTACCTGTATGTTATCCCACTGCACAATGTGGATGGCTTGACTGTAATTAGATATTGTCTTTCCACTGACTGGATAACACGAAATAAAAACCTTTCATTGTGTTCCGATACGTGTGACAATAAACGAAACTAAATTAAATTAAATTAAATTAAACCAAACCAAACGAAACTAAAACTAGAAACATAGAAAATAGGTGCAGGAGGAAGCCATTCGGCCCTTCGAGCCAGCATTGTGATCATGGCTGATCACCCACAATCAATAACCCGTGCCTGCCTTCTCCCAAAACTGAACTAGATGGGAGGTCAGGACCGCTCTCTAATTGTGAGAGGACGGTTCAAGTTGCCTGATAACAGCCGGGAAGAAACTGTCCCTGAATCTGGAGGTGTGCGTTTTCACACTTCTGTACTTCTTGCCCGATGGAGAGGGGAGAAGAGGGAATGGCCGGGGGTGAGACTGGTCCTTGATGATGCTGCTGGCCTTGCCGAGGCAGCGTGAGGTGTAGATGGAGACGATGGGACCTGGAGGCATCACAATGCATTGAGATCTTGCCCCCTGTTGCTGTTACTCACACAGTCATAGAGTGATGCAGCGTGAAAACAGGCCCTTCGGCCCAACTTGCCCACACCGGCCAACATGTCCCAGCTACACTAGTCCCACCTGCCTGCTTTCGCCCATATCCCTCCAAACCTGTCCTGTCCATGTACCTGTCTAACTGTTTCTTAAACGTTGGGATAGTCCCAGCTTCGACTACCTCCTCTGGCAGCTCGTTCCACCCACCGCCCACTTTGGAGTGTGGGAGGAAACCGAAGATCTCGGAGAAAACCACACAGGTCACGGGGAGAACGTACAAACTCCATGCAGACAGCGCCCGTAGTCGGGATCGAACACGGGTCTCCGGCGCTGCAAGCGCTGTAAGGCAGCAACTCTACCACTGCGCCACCGTGCCACCCAGTTCCATCCAGGGTTCGGACCGTGACAGGGGGCAGTTCACCGATTGATTTTCAATTCAGTCCATACTGTAGCTCACCACCCCACCCCAAACCCAACCCCACCCCACCCCCATCCCGCCCCCCCCACCCCACCCCAACCCACCCCACCCCAACCCAACCCCACCCCCATCCCGCCCCCCCACCCCACACCACCCACCCCAACCCACCCCACCCCACCCCAACCCAACCCCACCCCAACCCCAAACCCAACCCACCCCACCCACCCCACCCCACCCAACCCCAACCCCACCCCACCCAACCCAACCCCACCCAACCCAACCCCAACCCAACCCCAAACCCAACCCCACCCAACCCAACCCCAACCCAACCCCACCCCACCCCACCCCACCCAACCCAACCCAACCCAACCCCACCCCAACCCCAAACCCAACCCCAAACCCAACCCCACCCAACCCAACCCCACCCCACCCAACCCCACCCAACCCCAAACCCAAACCCAAACCCAACCCCACCCCAACCCCAAACCCAACCCAACCCAACCCAACCCAACCACACCCAAACCCCAAACCAACCCCACCCAACCCCACCCCACCCCACCCAACCCACCCCACCCCACCCCACCCCAACCCAACCCCAACCCAACCCCACCCCACCCAACCCAACCCCACCCCAACCCCACCCCAACCCCACCCAAACCCAACCCCACCCCACACAACCCCAACCCCACCCCACCCCACCCAACCCCAACCCAACCCCACCCAACCCCACCCCAAACCCCAACCCAACCCCACCCCCCCACCCCAACCCAACCCCACCCCAACCCAACCCAACCCCACCCCAACCCCAACCCAACCCCACCCCACCCAACCCAACCCCACCCCACCCCAACCCCACCCCAACCCCACCCAACCCCACCCCAACCCCACCCCAACCCCACCCCAACCCCAACCCCACCCCAACCCCACCCCAACCCCACCTCACCCCACCCACCCCAACCCCACCCCACCCCACCCCAAACCCAACCCCAACCCCACCCCAACCCCACCCCATCCCCACCCCACCCCAACCCACCCCAACCCCACCCCAACCCCAACCCCACCCCACCCCAAACCCAACCCCACCCCAACCCCACCCCAACCCCCACCCCAAACCCAACCCCACCCCAACCCCACCCACCCCACCCCACCCAACCCCACCCCAACCCCACCCCAACCCCACCCCAACCCCACCCCACCCCACCCCACCCCACCCCACCCCAAACCCAACCCCACCCAACCCCACCCCATCCCCACCCCACCCCAACCCACCCCAACCCCACCCCAACCCCAACCCCACCCCACCCCAAACCCAACCCCACCCACAACCCCACCCCAACCCCACCCCAAACCCAACCCCACCCCAACCCCACCCCACCCCACCCCACCCAACCCACCCCAACCCCACCCCAACCCCACCCCACCCCAAACCCAACCCCACCCCCCCACCCCACCCCCACCCCACCCAACCCCACCCCAACCCCACCCCAACCCCACCCCACCCCAAACCCAACCCCACCCCAACCCCATCCCAACCCCAACCCCAACCCACTCCACCCAAC
>NW_027601489.1:30091-130091 GCF_053455715.1 Rhinoraja longicauda | reverse complement strand
GTTAGTGTGCGGGGATCGCTGGGCGGCACGGACTCGGTGGGCCGAAGGGCCTGCTTCCGTGCTGTATCTCTAAACTAAACTAAACTAAGAAGGAGTGACGGGGGTGAGACTGGTCCTTTATTCTATGCGGCACATCCCGTGGCCTAGACAACCAGCACAAGGCAACCAGACCAAAATAGTACCAACTAAAGGACATAATGCATCTTCACAAAGTCTTCTTGAGGTCGGGTTAGGCAGGGATGATCGGGGTAGAGGCTGAGGTAAGGTTGTGGTTAGGGATGTTTAGTTTAGTCATTTTTGGTTTAAAGGTACAACGTGGAAACAGGCTCTTCGGCCCACCGAGTCCGCGCCGACCAGCGATCCCCGCACACTAACACTATCCTACACACACTGGGGACAATTTTTGACATTGATACCAAGCCAATCAACCTACAAACCTGCACGTCTTTGGAGTGTGGGAGGAAACCAGAGATCCTGGAGAAATCCCACGCAGGTCACGGGGAGAACGTGCAAACTCCGTACAGACAGCGCCCGTAGTCGGGATGGACCCCGGGTCTCTGGCGCCTTGAGGCGGCAACTCTACCGCTGCGCCACCGTGCCACCCATATAATTAACGTTATTCCCTTGTGCCCGGTGGGTTGGGTCATTAAAAATATTTAAATGGTTCTGCAGATACAGAGAATTTATTTTCTTTGGATTTTAGACACAGCGCGGAAACAGGCCCTTCGCCCACAGCTCCGTACTGACTGCACCCCAAGGTCAGGATGGAACCGGGGTCTCTGGCGCTGGGAGGCAGCAGCTCTACCCGCTGCTGCATGTGCAGTGTGGTACACGGACTGGTGGGCCAATCTATTTCTCCCACCTACTTCCAGCCTATTAGCATTCAGAAAGTGTCCTTGCGGACAGCTGATCTTTCCCTCGCGCTTTGAATGTAAATAGAGGTGGAATGGTTGGCAGAGTTATTGTCCTTAAGTGAGTAGACGGCAGCTCTGTTTGAACAGGAGAGTGCTTGTCCTGCGCTCCTGTTTATATAATACCTGACTGCTTAATGGGAGCGCGTGTGCGTGTGCGTGTGTGCGTGTGCGTGTGGGCGTATGTGCATGCGTGTGTGCGCCTGTGTGTGTGTGTTTGTGAGTGCGTGTGTGTGCATGCGTGCGAGTGCGTGCGTGTCGTGCATGTGCACGTGTGTGCGTGTGCGTATGTGTGTGTGTGCATGTGCATGTATGCGTATGTGTGTGTGCACGTGTGTGCGTATGTGTGTGTCTGTGAGTGTGTGTGCGTGTGCGTGCTTTTGTGCGTGTGTGTGTGCGTATGCGTGTGTGTGCATGTGTGTATGCGTGTGTGCGTGTGGTTACAGCTAATGGGCACAATAACCCCATTAAGGCTGTTAAACTGAATGTTCAAAGAACAGAGCGGAGTGTTTTCAAAGAATAGCGATTATCGCAATCACAGCGAACAGTGTTGTCACAAACTATACATTGAAGAGACAACCCTGTTTCTACTCATCGTAATGACCATTTCCTGTAATTGGGACAGTTTTTTCCCGGCTGTTATCAGGCAAGCGAACCATCCTATCACCAGCTAGAGAGAGGTCCTGACAATAGACAATAGGTGCAGGAGGAGGCCATTCGGCCCTTCGAGCCAGCGCCGCCATTCAATGTGATCATGGCTGATCACTCTCAATCAGTACCCCGTTCCTGCCTTCTCCCCATACCCCCTGACTCCGCTATCCTTAAGAGCTTTATCCAGCTCTCTCTGGAATGCATTCAGAGAATTGGCCTCCACTGCCTTCTGAGGCAGATAATTCCACAGATTCACAACTCTCTGACTGAAAATGTTTTTCCTCATCTCAGTTCTAAATGGCCTACCCCTTATTCTTAAACTGTGGCCCCTGGTTCTGGACTCCCCCAACATTGGGAACATGTTTCCTGCCTCTAACGTGTCCAACCCCTTAATAATCTTATACGTTTCGATAAGATCTCCTCTCACCCTTCTAAATTCCAGTGTATACAAGCCTAGTCGCTCCAGTCTTTCAACATATGACAGTCCCGCCATTCCGGGAATTAACCTAGTAAACCTACGCTGCACGCCCTCAATAACAAGAATATCCTTCCTCAAATTTGGAGACCAAAACTGCACACAGTACTCCAGGTGTGGTCTCACTAGGGCCCTGTACAACTGCAGAAGGACCTCTTTGCTCCTATACTCAACTCCTCTTGTTATGAAGGCCAACATTCCATTGGCTTTCTTCACTGCCTGCTGTACCTGCATGCTTCCTTTCAGTGACTGATGCACTAGGACACCCGGATCTCGTTGTACGTCCCCTGTTCCTAACTTGACGCCATTCAGGGGGCGGGGGGAGTCAGGGGGAATATAAATCTTCGCTAGTGTGTGTGTGTGGGATAGTGCTTGTGTGCGGGGATTGCTGGTCGGCGCCGACTCAGTGGGCCGGAGGGCTTGTTTCCTCACCGTATCTCCAAACTAAACTAAATCTATAGTGTGGGAAGGAACTGCAGATGCTGGTTTAAACCGAAGATAGACACTAGATGCCGGAGTAACTCAGCGGGTCAGGCAGCATCTCCGGAGAGAAGGAATGGGTGACATTTCGGGTCGAGACCCTTCTTCGGACCAAATTTAGTTCCAATAAATCCATAATATACGTGCGCGCAGGGATTAGATTTAAAAAATCAACATCAAATCAACAAAAAATCGACATAGCCTTGTATGGATATAAAGTATGAGGGGAGAGAGCTATGTGGTTTAGTGGAGCTTGTATTTTGCTCAGCTTTACGACTCTCAATGAAGTGTATTGTAACATTAACCAGATGTTGGTAATGAACACACAGCTGGCTGGGCGGCCATTTTATCGACAGTCAGCAGATTTACCATTGAGGAAGACCATTAAGAAAATATTTTCGCCATTAAGCACTAATAAATTACGTGCAACTTTTTATTTTCTTTTGCAACAGCCTGGTGTCTATTAGATTGGGCATGTTGGAAATGCTTTGTGTAAGAAGGAACTGCAGATGCTGGTTTAAGCCGAAGATAGACACAAAATGCTGGAGTAACTCAGCGGGTCAGGCAGCGTCTCTGGAGAGAAGGAACGGGCGACGTAGATGCTGTGCCACTTTCATGCAACTTGGCTCAATGCAGAACAAAGCATTGGAATTCTTTGCCACCGAAGGCTGAACCAGAGGGCACAGCCTCAGAATTAAAGGATGTTCTTTCAGGAAGGAGATGAGGAGGAATTTCTTCAGTCAGAGGGTGGTGAATCTGTAGGATTCTTAGCCACAGAAGGCCGTGGAGGCCACAAGTCAGTGGATATTTTTAAGGCAGAGATTCTCGATTAGTACGGGTGTCAGAGGTTATGGGGAGAAGGCAGGAGAGTGGGGTTAGGGGGGGAGAGATAGATCAGCCATGATTGAAGGGCGGAGGAGACTTGATGGGCCGAATGGCCTAGTTGTACTCCTATCCCTTGTGACATATAAGATTATTAAGGGGTTGGACACGTTAGAGGCAGGAAACATGTTCCCAATGTTGGGGGAGTCCAGAACAAGGGGGCCACAGTTTAAGAATAAGGGGTAGGCCATTTAGAACGGAGATGAGGAAAAACTTTTTCAGTCAGAGAGTTGTGAATCTGTGGAATTCTCTGCCTCAGAAGGCAGTGGAGGCCAATTCTCTGAATGCATTCAAGAGAGAGCTAGATAGAGCTCTTAAGGATAGCGGAGTCGGGGGGTATGGGGAGAAGGTAGGAACGGGGTACTGATTGAGAATGATCAGCCATGATCACATTGAATGGCGGTGCTGGCTCAAAGGACCGAATGGCCTCCTCCTGCACCTGTTGTCTATCGTCTATTGAGAAGGCAGGAGAGTGGGGTTAGGGGGGAGAGATAGATCAGACACGATCGAAGGGTGGAGTAGACTCGATGGGCCGAATGGCCTAGTTGTACTCCTATCGCTTGTGGCGTTTCGATACGATACGATACGATAGAACTTATTTATCCCAGGAGGAAAATTGATCTGCCAACAAGTCATAAAAACACAAGATACACAAAACATGAAAGACGAAATTAAAGTGGCAAGTGGAAAGGCTTGGGGGGTGGGCAAAGATTGGTGGGGGGGGGGGGGGGGGCAGGGAAGAGAAGGGGGGGAGTCAGTCTATCCCATGCCATAAGGGGGAGGAGTTGTAAAGCTTGATAGCCACAGGGATGAAGGATCTCCACCTGACCTTATAAGCACGACGTCACATTCCTTTTTTTAAACTACGGTATTTTTCGGATGTGCTCAGCGTTTGCTCCCCTCCAGCCTCCCTCGGGAAGAGCTGATGTGAGGAACTTGGTTGTCCGCTCAAATCAATGGCGACTATCTCTAACTCTAAACTCTTAGAGCGTTGCGTTCGTTTCTGAGCACCATTGCTGGAGGAAAGATGTCGTCGAGCTGGAAAGGGCGCAGGGAGGATCTACCAGGATGTTGCCAAAACTCAAGGGGCCTGAGCTACAGGGAGAGGTTGAGCAGGCTGGGATTCTATTCCTTGGAGCGCAGGAGGGTGAGGGGTGATCTTATAGAGGTGTACAAAATCATGAGAGGAATAGATCGGGCAGACGCACAGAGTCTCTTGCCCAGAGAAGGGGAATCGAGGACCAGAGGACATAGGTTTAAGGTGAGGTGGGGGGGGAGGGAGATTAAATAGGAATCTGAGGGGTAACTTTTTCATTCAAAGGGTGGTGGGTGTATGCAACGAGCTGCCAGTGGAGGTAGTTAAGGCAGGGACTATCGCAACATTTAAGAAACATTTGGACAGGTACATGGATAGGACAGGTTTGGAGGGATATGGGCCAAATGCTGGCAGGTGGGACTAGTGTAGATGGGACATGTTGGCCGGTATGGGCAAGTTTGGCCGAAGGGCCTGTTTCCACACTGTATCACTCTGCTCCATAACAGGACAAATTAAATCCTTCTCTCCCCTCTTTCAGATAATCCCTCCACCTGCTTTCTCCCTCCCCCCCCCCCCCCCTACCCACGCTCCCCACATTCAGCCTGAAGAGGGGTCCCTACCCAAAACGGCACCTATCCATGTTCTCCACAGATGCTGCCTGACCCGCTGAGTTATTCCGGCACTCTGTGAAACGTCACCTATCCACGTTCTCCACAGATGCTGCCTGACCCTCTGAGTTACTCCAGCACTCTGTGAAACGTCACCTATCCATGTTCTCCACAGATGCTGCCTGTCCCGCTGAGTTACTCCAGCACATTTGTGTCCTTTTAAAAAAGAAATTAAGGTTCTGTTTTAGGAAGTGGATGTGTTAGACCAAGTTGGCCGCCATTGGTGGAGCGGGAGCACGTGGGCGCTGGCTGGGCGAGGTCACGTGGGGGCGCGGGGCGGTGACATCGCCCTTTGTCCTGTATTTGGGAATGAGGAAGTTGGCAACCCTACGCTAATGTGAGAAGCTGAACTAAAATAACTCTCTGCAAGTGGAGTATGGACACACGAACCTCACAATCAATTAAACTACAATCACCACACGTTCCGATGAATAGCTGCAGACCAAATAAAGGGAGTGAAGAAGGGGGTGTCCAAACTACAAATCAATATCAGTGGAATTAAATATTGATTGGTGCTTATTGTGATGGCCTTCCTCTAGATTCCTAAAACACCATCATTCCACAACATGGATGCTGCCCGGAACCATGTATTTGCGCGATCCACAGACAACAAGGTCTTCAGAGAGTGTAGGGGGGAACTGCAGAGGCTGAAGAAGGGTCTCGACCTGAAACGTCACCTATTGAGGGTGTGCAGCGTAGGTTCACTAGGTTAATTCCCGGAATGGCGGGACTGTCGTATGTTGAAAGACTGGAGCGACTAGGCTTGTATACACTGGAATTTAGAAGGATGAGAGGGGATCTTATCGAAACGTATAAGATTATTAAGGGGTTGGACACGTTAGAGGCAGGAAACATGTTCCCAATGTTGGGGGAGTCCAGAACCAGGGGCCACAGTTGGTAGGCCATTTAGAACGGAGATGAGGAAAAACCTTTTCAGTCAGAGAGTTGTGAATCTGTGGAATTCTCTGCCTCAGAAGGCAGTGGGGGCCGATTCTCTGAATGCGTTCAAGAGAGAGCTAGATAGAGCTCTTAAGGATAGCGGAGTCAGGGGGTATGGGGAGAAGGCAGGAACGGGGTACTGATTGAGAATGATCAGCCATGATCACATTGAATGGCGGTGCGTACAGGCTCGAAGGGCCGAATGGCCTTCTCCTGCACCTATTGTCTATTGTCTATTGTCTATTGTCTATTATAACTCAGCGGGACAGGCAGCATCTCTGGAGAGAAGGAATGGGTGACGTTTCGGGTTGAGACCCTTCTTCAGACTGGTGCCAGGGGGGGGCGGGACATTTGTGAAAACCCACGCAGGTCACGGGGAGAATGTACAAACTCCGTGCAGACGGCGCCCGCGGTCGGGATGGAACCCGGGTCTCCGGCGCTGCATTCGCTGTAAGGCGGCAACTCTACCGCTGCGCCACCGTGCCGCCGGCATCTCCGGTCTCCCGTGGCAACACGGGCTGCTTCACATCTATTACAAAACCGAAGGCAAACCCCATTAGTTTGAGGGGTAATTTAACACAGGAATAAGACAGGCAAGAGCAAGCCTCGCTGGATCGGGGAATACAACAGAGTGAGCTTTACATCACATTGGAGCTTGAAAAGGTTAGAATCATAGATTATAGGTTTGGCAGCAAAGCAAAAGCAATGTATTCTGTGATGTGGCACCCTGGCCTAATCTTCAGGTGCTTTCCTTAGAAATGTATAACTGTTCAGATGTAAAATTGTTACGTGTTCTGCCGCATAACCACGCAAAACTTTGATTATAGTTTAAGTGTTCTCAGTTCAATAGTGGTAGGAACAGAATTAGGCCACTCGGCCCATCGAGTCTACTCTGCCATTCAATCACGGCTGATCTATCTCTCCCTCCTAACCCCATTCTCCTGCCTTCTCCCCGTAACCCCTGACACCCGCACTAATCAAGAATTTATCTGTCTCTGCCTTAAATATATCCACTGACTTGTGGCCTCCACAGCCGTCTGCTGCAAAGAATCCCACAGATTCACCGCCCTCTGACTAAAGAAATTCCTCCTCATATCAATAGACAATAGGTGCAGGAGGAGGCCATTCGGCCCTTCGAGCCAGCACCGCCATTCAATGTGATCACGGCTGATCATTCTCAATCAGTACCCCGTTCCTGCCTTCTCCCCATACCCCCTGACTCCGCTATCCTTAAGAGCTCTATCTTGCTCTCTCTTGAATGCATTCAGAGAATTGGCCTCCACTGCCTTCTGAGGCAGAGAATTCCATAGATTTACAACTCTCTGACTGAAAAAGTACTTCCTCATCTCAGTTCTAAATGGCCTACCCCTTATTCTTAAACTGTGGCCCCTTGTTCTGGACTCCCCCAACATTGGGAACATGTTTCCTGCCTCTAACGTGTCCAACCCCTGAATAATCTTATACGTTTCGATAAGATCTCCTCTCATCCTTCTAAATTCCAGTGTATACAAGCCTAGTCGCTCCAGTCTTTCAACATATGACAGCCCCGCCATTCCGGGAATTAACTTAGTAAACCTACGCTGCACCCCCTCAATAGCAAGAATATCCTTCCTCAAATTTGGAGACCAAAACTGCACACAGTACTCCAGGTGCGGTCTCACTAGGACCCTGTACAACTGCAGAAGGACCTCTTTGCTCCTATACTCAACTCCTCTTGTTATGAAGGCCAACATTCCATTGGCTTTCTTCACTGCCTGCTGTACTTGCATGCTTCCTTTCAGTGACTGATGCACTAGGACACCCAGATCTCGTTGTACGTCCCCTGTTCCTAACTTGACACCATTCAGATAATACTCTGCCTTCCTATTCTTACCACCAAAGTGGATAACCTTACTCTTATCCACATTAAACTGCATCTGCCATGCATCCGCCCACTCACACAACCTGTCCAAGTCACCCTGCAACCTCATAGCATCTTCCTCACAGTTCACACTGCCACCCAGCTTTGTATCATCTGCAAATTTGCTAATGGTACTTTTAATCCCTTCATCCAAGTCATTAATGTATATTGTAAATAGCTGCGGTCCCAGCACCGAGCCTTGCGATACCCCACTAGTTACTGCCAGCCATTCTGAAAGGGACCCATTTATCCTCACTCTTTGCTTTCTGTCTGTCAACCAATTTTCTATCCATGTCAGTACCCTACCTCCAATACCATGTGCTCTAATTTTGCCCACTAATCTCCTATGTGGAACCTTGTCAAAGGCTTTCTGAAAGTCAAGGTACACCACATCCACCGGCTCTCCCCTGTCAATTTTCCTAGTTACATCTTCAAAGAATTCCAGAAGATTAGTCAAGCATGATTTCCCCTTCCTGAAGGCATGATCTCCTTCCTGAAGGAACGTCCTTTAATTCTGAGGCTGTGCCCTCTGGTCCTAGACTCTCCCACCGGTGGAAACATCCTCTCTCTATCCAGGCTGCTCACTGTTCACTATTACACCCCAGTCTTTCCGCTGACTGGTTAACACGCAATCAAACCTCTGGCCAGGGGGGCTGGCACGGTGGTGATGGGCCGAACGGTCTCCTCCTGTGTAATGATTGCGGAGTGGTGTCCGTGCTTCCCTCCGAACATTATCCCTCCACTTCCTTGCCAAGAAAGGTTTTACTGCAAAACTAAAGCATTAAAATGACACTGCACTAAATAACGCTCGGAGCTGGCCTGGGTAACTTTAATTAACTATTGATTGTTATTGTCATCACTCAAATGCTTTTAACGCACCACATCTTTTATGGTTCCTCTCGGAATTATTTGTCCAAGGTGCAGGGGGTTCCGCCAGTCAAAGGTCTCGCTCTGCAGGTAAAATATTCCTTCGGTGACCGTCAGCTCGATGGGAGAGGCTCGGCCAACGAATACGTGAGCAGACATGCGAGCATCCTTCCCAGTGTGCACATACTGGCACATGCTGTGCAACAGGAACACCTCACCTGCTCTGCACTCCAAGTAACAAGACCATGGTGGGCGGAGAGAGGAGAGAGGGAGAGGGAGAGGGAGAGGGAGAGGGAGAGGGAGAGGGAGAGGGAGAGGGAGAGGGAGAGGGAGAGGGAGAGGGAGAGGGAGAGGGAGAGGGAGAGGGAGAGGGAGAGGGAGAGGGGGGAGGGAGGGAGAGGGGGAGGGGGAGAGGGAGAGAGGGAGAGGGAGAGGGAGAGGGAGAGGGAGAGGGAGAGGGTGAGGGTGAGGGAGAGGGAGAGGGAGAGGGAGAGGGAGAGGGAGAGGGAGAGGGAGAGGGAGAGGGAGAGGGAGAGGGAGAGGGAGAGGGAGAGGGAGAGGGAGAGGGAGAGGGAGAGGGAGAGGGAGAGGGAGAGGGAGAGGGAGAGGGAGAGGGAGAGAGATTTAAAAAAGGAGGAAGGAAAGAGAGAGGAAGAGAGGAAGTAAGGCTGGGATCTGAGACAGGCCGCCATTCTGTCCAATCCTTCACGCCACAGAAGGTCCAGAATCCCCTGGATCTCAGTTGTTGACGCATTCGATGTGTAATCTCCGGACGGCCGCCATGACGGGGAACTCTGAAGATTTAGGGAAGTCCCTCACTGTCGGAGATGCACACTGTCGGTGACCAATATCCACACACTGCCCCCCTCTCCCTCGGATCGCCGACCGTCCCGTATTAGCCGGGACATCCCGTATTTGGGGCTAAATCAGTTTGTCCCCGTACGGGACCCTGCCCCTTGTCCCCGTATTAGTGGGGTCACCCAACTTCCTCACCCCCAAACAAAGATACTAGAGGAACAAGATGGACCACTCCATCAAAATCGCCAATACTGAAGTGTAGTACGCAAAGGAGCGTGACGTCCGCCATTTTAGTAAGCAAAACCCGCCGATCGCTCAGCCTCTCGCAGTGTAATCAGTGTCTTGGGGGAACAGTATGTGTGATGATACCATGAAATGCAGAATATATCTCATCTGTCAACTCACAGATTTTTGTTAGGGTTATTTTTCTTTTAAAATGTTTCTGCAAGTTTCTGCCGACTAAAATGGCGCCGTGACGTACTACGGCTTTTAGGGTCGAGTGGTCTATCTTGCTCCTCTAGTATCTTTGCACAGTAGTAGTAGTAGTGGGGTTGCCCAACTTCCTCACTCCCAAACAAAGATACTAGAGGATCAAGATGGACCACTCCATCAAAATCGCCTATACTGAAGTGTAGTACGCAAAGGAGCACAACGTCCGCCATTTTAGTAAGCAAACCCCGCCGTCTGTTATGCCTCTCGTAGTGTAATCAGTGTTGTGGGGAACAGTATGTGTGATGATACCATTAAAAATGCAGAATATATCTCATCTGTCAACTCACAGAATTTTTGTTATTTTTCTTTTTAAATGTTTCTGCAAGTTTCTGCTTACTAAAATGGCGCCGTGACGTACCACGGCTGTTAGGGTCGAGTGGTCTATCTTGCTCCTCTAGTATCTTTGCTCCCAAATACGGGACAAAGGGTGACGTCACTGCCATGGTCACATATTCTGTTGTGCTGCTGCAAGTAAGATAGATTTAAACTTAAAATGTGAATAACTTTAAAAATATGACTCAGATTTCAATGAAACATCTTCCATTAGCACAAAGGGACGACGGTGAGTAAGATGGGCCTGAAATTGTCTTGCTATCGTGTACCGTTTTGGCCGTAGTTCAGGAACAAACAAACAAACAAACGAGAACTTTCCTATATAGACAGTGTCTGCCTCAACTTCCTCCTCCGGCAGCTCGTTCCATACACCCAACACCCCTCTTAGTGAAAGAGATGCCCCCTCCACTGACATCAGTCTGAAGAAGGGTCTCAACCCGAAACGTCACCCATTGTCTGCATTTTAATGGTATCATCACACATACTGTTCCCCCATCGTCCCCTCTCTCTCCGTCCCTCCCCCACCAGTACCAGCTTCAAAGTCGTCTTGTTGAGTCTCATTGTCCGTAACTCGTTTTCACCTAGCCCACAGCTAACGACGGCCTGCGTCCTTTATCAGCGTGACCTTTTTTGCACATCTTTCATTCATTTGTTCTCCATCTCTCTACATCACCGTCTATATCTCTCATTCCCCTCTCCCCTGACTCTCAGTCTGAAGAAGGGTCTCGACCCGAAACGTCACCCATTGTTCCTTCTCTCCAGAGATGCTGCCTGACCCGCTGAGTTACTCCAGCACTCTGTGAAACGTCACCTGCCCACGTTCTCCACAGATGCTGCCTGACCTGCTGAGTTACTCCAGCACTCTGTGAAACGTCACCTATCCATGTTCTCCACAGATGCTGCCTGACCCGCTGAGTTACTCCAGCACTCTGTGAAACGTCACCTGCCCACGTTCTCCACAGATGCTGCCTGACCCGCTGAGTTACTCCAGCGTTTTGCGTCGAGCAAGGGTGGAGAAGCCTTTCTCTCGAAGCACCTGAAAGCAAATGAGCAGAGTTTAAAAAAAATAATGTAATCTGTCAGGAAGTGTGATGTGGTGAGTTATAGCTCGGTGTTGTGCCCAGAATACAAACACCCCTCTCATCCATCACTGTAAGCTGGACATTGCTATGCAGCGGGGTGGATATGTCCACAGTCCCTGTGCTGAGTTACATCGGCTCTCTCGCTTCAATCTTTATAAATCTTTCTCGGTCAGAGGGGATCTCAAGGACATTCATGCAGACCGTCACATTTGTAGTTGGATATCGTGCCCGATGTACTGCGATCATTCGTGTGAAATTAAACTCCAGGGGCTAACATCCCTTTCAATACGATGAATAAGTGTCTGTCAACGTTTAATTAAATACACTTGAGGCAGGGATGCCCTTTACAGGCTGTAGGCAATTGATTTACGACACGTGCGGGCTGTTCCATGTTAACTGTTTGTGCGGCACGGTGGCGCAGCGGGTAGAACTGCTGCCTCACAGCGCCGGAGACCCGGGTTCCATCCCAACCACGGGCACTGTAAGAAAATAACTGCAGATGCTGGTACAAATCGGAGGTATTTATTCACAAAATGCTGGAGTAACTCAGCAGGTCAGGAGAGAAGGAATGGGCGACGTTTCGGGTCGAGACCCTTCTTCAGTCACCCATTCCTTGTCTCCTGAAATTCTGCCCGACCCGCTGAGTTACTCCAGCATTTTGTGAATAAATACCGACCACGGGCGCCGTCTGTACGGAGTTTGTACGTTCTCCCCGTGACCTGCGTGGGTTTTCTCCGAGATCTTCGGTTTCCTCCCACACTCCAGACGTACAGGTTTGTAGGTTAATTGGCTTGGTTATAAATGTTTTAAAAAAATTGTCCCTTGTGTGTGTGTAGGATAGTGTTAGTGTGCGGGGATCGCCGGTCGGCACGGACCCGGTGGGCCGAAGGGCCTGTTTCCGCGCTGTATCTTTAAACACATGAGCGTGCACAAACACAGACACTCACAAACACACACACACACACATAGACACACGAACACAAACAGACACATACACAAACACACGCACACATACACATGCAAACACAATCACACACGTGCAGATACACACGCACACAGACACGCACACACACACGCAGAGCAACGTCACCCCCAGGCGCAGACGCACAGAGGCGGTAGAGTCACTGCCTCACAGCGCCGGAGTCCCGGGTTCGATCCCGACTAAGGGCGCTGTCTGTACGGAGTTTGTACGTTCTCCCCGTGACCTGCGTGGGTTTTCTCCGGGCGCTCCGGTTTCCTCCCACACTCCAAAGACGTGCAGGTTTGTGGGTTAATTGGCTTGGTTATGAATGTAACTTGCCCCTGGTGTGTGTGTGGGATAGAGTTCGGGGATCACACGGACTCGGTGACCCTTTAACTCACTTTAAACATGGGTTGTTGCAACGTTCAAGAAACAGTTAGACAGGTACACGGATAGGACGGGTTTGGAGGGATATGGGCCAAGCACAGGCAGGTGGGACTAGTGTAGCTGGGACATGTTGGCCGGCGTGGGCAAGTTGGGCCGAAGGGCCTGTTTCCGCGCTGCATCTCTAAACTAAACTAAACATCCGGCGCATACGTTAATACAAACTGACTGCCAGCCTCAGTTCCCTGCCACTGTAACACCTCTGCATTCTGTGACTGTTACCTCTGTGAGTCAGAGGCTGGAACTGCCGTCCTGTGCCAGTGCAAAGGTTGAACACAGGCTGCCCCTCCACGCTAAAACCTCCCACATCCAAACATGAAGCCTGAATCAACAAGTCCCCACTTAAAACGTATAAGATCATTAAGGGGTCGGACACGTTAGAGGCAGGAAACATGTTCCCAATGTTGGGTGAGTCCAGAACTAGGGGCCACATTTTAAGAATATGGGGTAGGCCATTTAGAACTGAGATGAGGAAAAACTTTTTCAGTCAGAGAGTTGTGAATCTGTGGAATTCTCTGCCTCAGAGGGCAGTGGAGGCCAATTCTCTGAATGCATTCAAGAGAGAGCTAGATAGAGCTCTTCAGGATAGCGGAGTCAGGGGGTATGGGGAGAAGGCAGGAACGGGGTACTGATTGAGAATGATCAGCCATGATCACATTGAATGGCGGTGCTGGCTCGAAGGGCCGAATGGATAATTCCCGGGAATTAACCTAGTGAACCTACGCTGCACGCCCTCAATAACAAGAATGTCCTTCCTCAAATTAGGAGATCAAAACTGCACACAGTACTCCAGGTGCGGTCTCACTAGGGCCCTGTACAACTGCAGAAGGACCTCTTTGCTCCTATACTCAACTCCAAAACAGGCCCTTTGGCCCAACTTGCCCACACCGGCCAACATGTCCCAGGTACTGTAGTCCCACCTGCCTGCGTTTGGTCCACATCCCTTCAGACCAGTCCCATCCATGTCCCTGTCTAACTGCTTCTTGAACGTTGGGATAGTCCCTCCTCTGGTAGCTAGTTCCATACATCCAGTCTGAAGAAGGGTCTCGACCCGAAACATGTTTGGAGAGAAGGATTGGGTCGAGACCCTTCTTCAGACCGAAACGTCACCCATTCCTTCTCTCCAGAGATGCTGCCTGTCCCCGCTGAGTTACTCCAGCATTTTTGTGCCTACCTTTGGTTTAAACCAGCGTCTGCAGTTCCTTCCGGACATATACGTGAGAAAGTTACCCCTCAGATTCCGATTAAATCCTTTCCCCTGAAGCATTTTTGTCCAACAACAGGAGATGTGAGGATTTGGCCCCAGAAGAACCTATCCAACTTGTTCAGCTGAGAAATTGGATAAATTGCTTTAGTGTAGGAAGGGGTGGAATTAAATTATATCTAATCACGGACCACTTATTCCAGAAGAACGAGATTGTGGGTTGCATGGTGTATCATTACAACACAGCAAGCTGCATGGCAATCCAGTAATTAGTGTGTTCCTTCTCCCCGTTAGCTTTCCATCTTCAATTGCTGTGACTGTTATTACAAATTAAAAATTAATTTTCATTATGCTAGATGCAAAAAAATTTTTAAAAAAATTCTCCTGGTAATCATAAAAATGACGGTTTTTAAGATTTTTTAAGAGTTAGATATGGAACAGTGGCTGCCTCACAGCACCAGAGACCCGGGTTCCATCCCGACCTCGGGCTGCTGTCTGTGTGGAGTCTGCACGTTCTCGCTGGGACCGCCTGGGTTTACCCCGGTTTCCACCCACCACCCCAAGACACGTGGGTTTGTGGGCTGATTGGCCCGCTGATAATCGACCTACAAACCCGCGCGCCCTCTGGTCGTGGGTGGAAACCGGGGCACCCGGAGAAAACCCACGCGGTCGCAGGGAGAACGTGCAAACTCCACACGGACAGCGCCCGAGGTTTGGGGTTTGCTTTGGTTTTGTGGCAATCAAGTAATTAGAGCGAATCTGAATATCCGCGTAAAATGTGATGTTCCTGCTTTATCTGTTTCTCCCAGCTTCCAGCTTTCCTTCACTTCGTTTTTAATCTGTGCTGTGGGTGTTTTTGTTTTTACGCAGAACTATAAACCTGTTGCTGTGGCAACGTAAGTATTCCCTTTTGGCAGTTTCACCTTGAAGGGACACTAGGAACTGCTGGAGGAACTCAGCGGGTCAGGCAGCATCTGTGGGGAACATGGATAGGTGACGTTTCACAGAGTGCTGGAGTAACTCAGTGGGTCAGGCGGCATCTGTGGGGAACATGGATAGGCGACGTTACGAGTCGGGACCCTTCTCTACAGGATCGACTGCGGGGCAATGGTTGGCTGTGTATTAGTCCTGACGAGGTGTTTAACATGCTACAACAGTGGTATCATAAGTTCATACGTTCAGAGGTGATAGCAGAAGAATTAGGCCATTCAGACTAGGGGTGGTCATGGTGGCGCAGCGGTAGAGTTGCTGCCTTACAGCGAATGCAGCGCCGGAGGCCCGGGTTCCATCCCGACTACGGGTGCTGCCTGTACGGAGTTTGTACGTTCTCCCCGTGACCTGCGTGGGTTTTTTCCGAGATCTTCGGTTTCCTCCCACGCTCCAAAGACATGCAGGTTTGTAGGTAAACTGGCTCGGTAAATGTTAAAAATGTCCATAGTGTGTGTAGGACAGTGTTAGTGTGCGGGGATCGCTGGGCGGCACGGACCTGATCGGCCGAATGGGCCTGTTTCCGCGCTGTATCTCTAAACTAAACTAAACTAAAGTCTACTCCACCATTCAATCACGGCTGATCTATCTCTCCCTCCTAACCCCATTCTCCTGCCTTCTCCCCATAAACCCTGACACCCGCACTGATCAACAATCTATCTATCTCTGCCTTAAAAATATCCACTGACTTGTGGCCTCCACAGCCGTCTGTGGCAAAGAATCCCACAGATTCACCGCCCTCTGACTAAAGAAATTCCTCCTCATCTCCTTCCTTAAAGAACGTCCTTTAATTGTGAGGCTGTGCCCTCTGGTCCTAGACTCTCCCACTGGTGGAAACATCCTCCCAACATCCACTCTGTCCAGGTAGGACTAGTGTAAATGGGACATGTTGGTCGGGGTGGGCAAGTTGGGCCGATGGGCCTGTTTCCACACTGTGTGACTCTCATCATCATCAGCGGTCACTGGAAGCGAGTGTGACTGTCCTCTCCATAGGGTCGAATGCCTGTGCGTGACTTTGTTTAACGTGGGGAGACTGGTGCACAGACAGCCACCACACGGTCCTTGACAGATCTGGGTCGGGATCCAGTGGCGTGGAGTCCAAGACGACCGGGGACCCTTGTCTGCCGCGGCCTTCATCCATCCGCCTTCCCAGCCGTTGTGACGCTCCACTGAAGTCAGCCGCCATCCTCCCTCCGCCTGTTCCACCGTTGGGGTCTTGGTTGGATCACTCTCTGTCAGGGACCTCCCCCTCGACCTCACCACCATGGGTGACCCTACCAGGAGCGTGGCTCCAGCGAGGCATCGCCCTCAGGGTCTCAGGACCACACGAGCTTCTCCACCGCGACACGGTGACCATCCACGGAGAAGGGTACGGGTCTACCACTCTGTGACTCCATTTACCAACGCGGTTGGGTTTGGAACAGTTTGGGAAATCTCAACCTCACTCTTGAACAATAAGGCAAATCATTAAACATGGTGATACATTACATGGAGTACATTCTGTAGAACATTTATGAATAATTAACTACAGCTATTCATTGAAAATTTGCACCATAAAAATGTGCATTGTCATTTATTGACCAAAATATATAAAATTCAGGGCATCTGATTATTTTTTAAATCCTCTTGTACAGAATACAGGGTAATATATCAGAACATTTTGTCCTTCAAATGTCATGACTTATTTAGATTGTAAAACAATCAGTCTATCTTTTCTTTCCAATGTACATCAGGCATCAGGATCTGAGAAAACGTTATGAACCAGAGAACACGTCATGAAAAGAGATTTGTGTTTTAGTTTTATTTCTGAAATGCCATTGATAACAATTTTGCAATCTCATGGGTTTGGCTTCGAGACAGGTCTTGCTTGGCACGTGAAACTAGAAAGCAAAGCAGCCCAGACCATCGCACAAACCAACCTCCCTTCCATCGACTCCATCTACACCTCACGCTGCCTCGGCAAGGCCAACAGCAGAATCAAGGACCAGTCTCACCCCCGGCCACTCCCTCTTCTCCCCTCTCCCATCGGGCAAGAGGTACAGAAGTGTGAAAACGCACACCTCCAGATTCAGCGACAGTTTCTTCCCGGCTGTGATCAGGCAACTGAACCATCCTCTCACCAACTAGAGAGCGGTCCTGACCTCCCATTACCCTTCTCATTAGTCCTTTAATTCCGAGGCTGTGCCCTCTGGTCCTGGACTCTCCCACCAGTGGAAACATCCTCTCCACATCCACTCTATCCAGGCCTTTCGCTATTCTGTACGTTTCAATGAGGTCCCCCCTCATCCTTCTAAACTCCAGCGAGTGGAAGTCCCAGTGCCGACACACGCTCATCATAGGTTAACCCACTCATTCCTGGGATCGTTCTTGTAAACCTCCTCTGGACCCTCTCCAGAGCCAGCACATCCTTCCTCAGAGATGGTGCCCAGAATTGCTTGCGATACTCCTGTATACGGCCTGACCAGCGCCTTGTACAGCCTCAGCATTACATCCCTGCTTTTGTATACAAGCCCTCACGAAATCAATGCTAGCGTTGCGTTTGCTTCCTGACTTGTTTTATAACTCTAAGTGTCAAGATCTCCTGAGAAGTCAGTACTGACAGAGCAGAGAGTGGGTTTGGATTTAATGAAGAGCTTGTTTGGATTGTGGAAACCAGAGTCAGCCTGGATGAGGGTTGTTCACTCACAGTTTATATCTTAGTTGTTATCCATAAAGTGAGTCATGAGGTTCCTTATCCTGTTTGTGCCGTTGATTTTGCAATGGTAATTAGTGCTTTTGGAAATCTCTAAGCTGTATTGGAGGGCAACGCATTGAAGACAAGATCTCTAGGTCTTTTTCAGTTTAGTTGCGTTCAGAGATACAGTGGGGAAACAGGCCCTTCGGCCCATCGGGTCCACGCCGACCACCGACCACCCGCTCACATTAGTTCTATTTATCCCACTAGGGGGGCAATTTACAGAGGGGCCGATTAACCTACAAACCCGCTCGTCTTTGGGATGTGGGAGGAAACCGGAGCACCCGGAGGGAACCCACGCGGTCACGGGGAGAACGTGCAAACTCACCTTAAAATTATGCCCTCTAGTCTTTGATTTTTGCACCCTGCATTATGTCTCCCATAATGTTATATATTCCCATCCGATAACTCCATCAGGTACATCAGTGGTGTTTAAGAGGCTTTTGGACATGTGGGGAATGGAGGATTATGGATCACATGCCGCTAGAGGTGATTAGTCTATCTTGGCGTCGTGTTCAGCACGGACATTGTGGGCCGAAGGGCCTGTCCCTGTGCCGTACTGTTCCATGCTCCGTGTTCTCATCTGAAGGGTATAGTGCTTGCCCTCTCACGGAGTCGAGAGGGTGGGCATGGTGGCGCAGCGGGTAGAGTTGCCGCCTCACAGCGCCGGAGACCCGGGTTCGATCCTGACTACGGGCGCTGTCTGTATGGAGTTCTTCCCGTGACCTGCGTGGGTTTTCTCCGGGTGCTCCGGGTTTCCTCCCACGCTCCAAAGGCGTGCGGGTTTGTAGGCTAATTGGCTTTGGTAAAAACTGTAAATCGACCCCAGTGTGTGTAGGGTAGTGCTAGTATACGGGGTGACCACTGGTCAGCAGGGACTCGGTGGGCCGAAGGGCCTGTTTCCGTCCCGTATCTCTGAAGTCTAAAGAGTCAATTGCGGTGTCACTCTGCGTTTTGTTGATTTAATCTCTTCAAAACTGATGTTGCAATGGAGATTTGCACAACACAACTAGATCGTCTGATTACATTTACCAGAACTGCCCAGTGGGGCATCTGGAAGTTAATACCCAGCGGTTTGGTTTATAATCGAAGAGATATACATATTGTCTCCCGACGAAATAGGCTATCAGGATTCCCAGAAATACATTTGGAGGAGCTGGGAAATCATGGAGGGCTCTGAGGAGCCTCGGAAAATACTCAGTCGTTTCGCTGTGGTTTGTAATCAATATGTCGGCTGTGCAATTACTTCCATTTACTGTGGTACTGTATTGATCCAAGGAGGTTCTGCAGACAACAAATGGCAGCTTATATCATGGCCAGGAGACTGTGATATCGTGTGGCACTGGGCAATTTTACAAGCCTCTATGTTCTGCTGTTATTGGTATTTTGTTCTGCTACCCACTGAGAGTGATTGCATCAAATCCTGTCGGCATTTTACACTCGCGCACACCCGACGAGTCGAGTTTAGTTTACTTTAGTTTAGTTTAGTTCAGAGATACAGTGCAGAAACAGGCCCTTCGGCCCATCGAGTCCGTTCGTGCCGACTAGCGATCGCCCCGCACACTAGCACGTGCCAGGGACAGTTTACGATCTTTACCGAAGCCAATTGACCTACAAATCTGTTCGCCTTCAGTGGAGATATCCGGTGTGGAAACAGGCCCTTCGGCCCACTGAGTCCGTGCTGACCAGCGATCACCCCGTACACTAGCACTATCCTACACACTAGGGGCAATTTACAGAAGACAATTAACCTACAAACATGCACATGAATAGTTTAGTGCAGGATAAAGTCCAGTAAAGTCCGATCAAGGATAGTCCGAGGGTCTCCAATGAGGTAGATGGGAGGTCAGGGCCAATAGACAATAGACAATAGGTGCAGGAGGAGGCCATTCGGCCCTTCGAGCCAGCACCGCCATTCAATGTGATCATGGCTGATCATTCTCAATCAGTACCCCGTTCCTGCCTTCTCCCCATACCCCCTGACTCCGCTATCCTTAAGAGCTCTATCTAGCTCTCTCTTGAATGCATTCAGAGAATTGGCCTCCACTGCCTTCTGAGGCAGAGAATTCCACAGATTTACAACTCTCTGACTGAAAACGTTTTTCCTCATCTGTGTTCTAAATGGCCTGCCCCTTATTCTTAAACTGTGGCCCCTGGTTCTGGACTCCCCCAACATTGGGAACATGTTTCCTGCCTCTAACGTGTCCAACCCCTTAATAATCTTATATGTTTCGATAAGATCCCCTCTCATCCTTCTAAATTCCAGTGTATACAAGCCTAGTCGCTCCAGTCTTTCAACATATGACAGTCCCGCCATTCCGGGAATTAACCTGGTAAACCTACGCTGCACGCCAATCAATAGCAAGAATATCCTTCCTCTAGTTGGTGAGAGGACGGTTCAGTTGCCTGATAACAGCCGGGAAGAAACTGTCCCTGAATCTGGAGGTGTGCGTTTTCACACTTCTGTACCTCTTGCCCGATGGGAGAGGGGAGGAGAGGGAGTGGCCGGCCGGGGTGAGACTTATTGTGGTCATTAATTTATTAAATCTTTCTTGTTTATTGGATGTTATCTATGTGGTTTAGTGTTTACTGGCCTGTTGTCCTGCAGCAAGTAAGAATGTCATTATTCCATGGGCAGTACACATGACAATTAAACCCTCTTCACTCTTGATCATGTTTCTTCTCCACCTTAAATAAACGTGGACGCAAAATAATGTGGGCAGGAGGAGTGGGAGCAAGGTTATAAAATTAAAATGGATGAAGTGACGGTGATTTAGGCAGATTATTGTCACAATAACAATACTTGGTACATGAATAGGAAAGGTTTAAAGTGAAGATCATTGCCTTACCATGTGTCTGTATGCTGTAAGTGCATCGATTGTAACCATGTGTTGTCTTTCTGCTGACTGGTTAGCACGCAGCAAAAGCTTTTCACTGCACCTCGGTACACCTGACAATAAACTAAACTGAAGATAGACACAGAGTGCTGGAGTAACTCAGCGGGTCAGGCAGCATCTGTGGAGAACGTGGATAGGTGACGTTTCACAGAGTGCTGGAGTAACTCAGCGGGTCAGGCAGCATCTGTGGAGAACGTGGATAGGTAACGTTTCACAGAGTGCTGGAGTAACTCAGCGGGTCAGGCAGCATCTGTGGAGAACATGGATAGGTAACGTTTCACAGAGTGCTGGAGTAACTCAGCGGGTCAGGCAGCATCTGTGGAGAACGTGGATAGGTGACGTTTCACAGAGTGCTGGGGTAACTCAGCGGGTCAGGCAGCATCTGTGGAGAACGTGGATAGGTGACGTTTCACAGAGTGCTGGAGTAACTCAGCGGGTCAGGCAGCATCTGTGGAGAACGTGGATAGGTGACGTTTCACAGAGTGCTGGAGTAACTCAGCGGGTCAGGCAGCATGTCTGGAGAAAAGGAATAGGTGACGTTTCGGGTCGAGACCCTTCTTCAGACTGAGAGTCAGGGGAGAGGGAAAAGAGAGATATAGACGGTGATGTAGAGAGATGGAGAACAAATGAATGAAAGATGTGCAAAAAAAGTCACGCTGATAAAGGACACAGGCCGTTGTTAGATGTGGGCTAGGTGAAGGACAATGAGACTCAACAAGACAACTTTGAAGGTGGTACGACTTGGGTGGGGGACGGACGGAGAGAGAGGGGAGGCAAGGGTCACTTGAAGTTAGAGAAATCAATATTCATACCGTGAAGGAAAGAACTGCAGATGCTGGTTTAAATCAAAAGTAGACACAAAATGCTGGAGTAACTCAGCGGGACAGGCAGCATCTCTGGAGAGAATGAATGGGTGACGTTTCGGGTCGAGACCCTTCTTCAGACACTTGAAGAAGGTCTGAAGAAGGGTCTCAACCCGAAACGTCACCCATTCCTTCTCTCCAGAGATCCTGTCCCGCTGAGTTACTCCAGCATTTTGTGTCTATCTTCAATATTCATACTGCTGGCTTGTCAGCTGTCTCCGATATCTCAGATGACAAGGTTTAAATAGCAAATGGGTTCAATGGGTGATTGGGCACGTTGGTCCACATGGATGTGATGGGCCGAAGAGCCTGTTTCCATGATGTTGCATGACTCCATAACTGTTCCACGTTCTATGTTCTCTATCAGAGGTAGATGAAGGACAAGGACACAGATTCAGTTTAGTTTAGTTTAGAGATACAACGCGGAAACAGGCCCTTCGGCCCACCTACTCCGCGCCGACCAGCGATCCCCGCACACTTGCACTATCCTACACACCAGGGACAATTTACAATCTTACTGAAGAACAATTAACCTACAAACCTGCACGTCTTTTGGAGTGCGGGAGGAAACCGGAGCGCCCGGAGAAAACCCACGCAGAATGGCCAGATTCTGCTCCTATCTCTGATGAACATGACCCTGGGATGGCGGGACTTTCATATGAAGAAAGACTGGATAGACTAGGCTTGTACTCGCTGGAATTTAGAAGACTGAGGGGGGATCTTATAGAAACATATACAATTCTTAAGGGGTTGGAGAAGCTAGATGCGGGAAGTTGTTCCCGATGTTGGGGGAGTCCAGAACCAGGGGTCACAGCTTAAGGATAAGGGGGAAGTCTTTTAGGACTGAGATGAGAAAACATTTCTTCACACAGAGAGTGGTGAGTCTGTGGAATTCTCTGCCACAGAAGGTAGTTGAGGCCAGTTCATTGGCTATATTTAAGAGGGAGTTAGATGTGGCCCTTGTGGCTAAAGGGTTCAGGGGGTATGGAGAGAAGGCAGGTACGGGATACTGAGCTGGATGATCAGCCATGATCATATTGAATGGCAGTGCAGGCTCGAAGGGCCGAATGGCCTACTCCTGCACCTATTTTCTATGTTTCTATGTTTCTATGACCTTATGAAAATCACATTACGGCCACTAAAATTTAAAAACAATTATTAATTAAGCTAGGCAGTCTGGCCCTTAAACGGCTTGCACAGCTCAGAGTACAATGATCGGCATAGATGCCAACGTCGATGAACAACATGTCAACTGGCTCGTTGTCTGCCAAAAAAACAAAAACTAGAAAGAACTAATGTAGATTTAAAAACCTTCTTTCCTCATTAAAGGATCCGACCTGAAATAGGTTCTGTTCTTCAAGTTTGTCGTGATCTGCAACGTATTGATCTTCTGCTGTCTGGAGTTTGGCGTAAAGCGAGCTTCTTCATGCCGAGCTTCAGTGCACTTTGACAGCACATCCATCTGCCCTGGAACTCTGGTGACCCTCCAATAGAAATCAACACGGGTCGGCACGGTGGCGAAGCGGGTAGAGCTGCTGCCTCTCAGCGCCAGGGACCCGGGTTCCATCCCCGCCCCGGCTCCTGTCCGCACGGGAGTTTGTACGTTCTCCCCGTGACCTGCCTGGGCTTTCTCCGAGATCATAAGGTCATAAGTGATAGGAGTAGAATTAGGCCATTCGGCCCATCAACTCTACACCGCCATTCAATCACGGCTGATCTATCTCTCCCTCGAAACCCCATTCTCCTGCCTTCTCCCCATAACACCTGACACCCGTACTAACCAAGAATCTCCAGCTTCCTCCCACACTCCAAAGCCGTACAGGTTTGTAGGTTAATTGGCTTGGTATAAATTTAAATTGTCCCTGGCGTGTGTAGGATAGTGTTAGTGTGCGGGGATCGCTGGTCGGCGCGGACTCGGTGGGCCGAAGGGCCAATATCTCTAAACTAAACTAAACTAAACTAAACTATACTAAACTAGACCTTCTGAAAGAGTGATACAGCGTGAAACAGGCCCTTCACCCCAACGTGCCCACAGCGCCCAGCGATCCCTGCACACTAACATTATCCCACACCCACTAGGGACAATGTTTACATTTACCCAGTCAATTAACCTACAAACCTGCACGTCTTTGGAGTGTGGGAGGAAACCGAAGATCTCTGAGAAAACCCACACGACAGGTCACGGGGAGAACGTACAAACTCCGTACAGACAGCGCCCGTAGTCAGGATCGAACCCGGGTCTCCGGCGCTGCATTCGCTGTAAGGCGGCAACTCTACCGCTGCGCCACCGTGCCTTTCTCTAATAGATACTCGAGGAATCCCAAGGAACTATGTAGTGAGGTGTTGTGACTCACGTAACGACGTAAGGGTCAAGATAAGAGATATTAGGGGAGAGACAAGCGTTCAGGAAGAGGTGCTGGAAACCCTGGTGGGCAGCAGTTATGAAGCTCCTGATCTCAGTTACCTTTACAACGCCGTTACAAGGCAATCTCACCAGTAAGGTCGCCAACCGTCCCGTATTAGCCGGGACATCCCGTATTTTGGGCTAAATTGGTTTGTCCCGTATGGGCCCGCCCTTGCCCCATATTAGGCCCGGGGGGGCGCTGTAGGCCCGGACAGTGTAGGCCCGGACAGTGTAGGCCCGGACAGTGTAGGCCCGGACAGTGTAGGCCCGGACAGTGTAGGCCCGGACAGTGTCGGCCCGGACAGTGTAGGCCCGGACAGTGTAGGCCCGAACAGTGTAGGTCCGAGGCCCGGGCGCCGCCTGACGGAGGTTGCATAGCAACCCGCCTCCCGGCCCGGGCGGCCGCCATTAGTGGAGCGGGAGCACGTGGCCGCTGGCTGGGTGAGGTCAGGTGGGGCGCGGGGCGGTGACGTCACCTTGTCCCGTATGTGGGAGTGAGAGAGTTGGCAACCACTGCTCACCCGCCTGGATGATTCTCCGAGGAAGCATTAGTGTGGGAACTTCTTTGCAACTCTGACTCATTGGTGTGAGTGGGGAAAGGCAGTGCGTGGGGGATGAACACAATGGACGCAGAAATTTCAAGGTCCCTCTACAGAGAGCGGGCTAAACAGTGACCTATTAGTCAGTGTTGGTGAGCATTATAGTTTGGCATTCATTGCAAGCAACGTAGTGCCAGGAAATATTTCCAGCAACAAAAGTAAATGAGCATCGATGTAATAAATAATAAGCTCGTGAGGAAAATGTGTCAGCTACTGTTGTTTATTATATTCAATGGATCAATGGTTTAGTTTAGTTTAGTTTAGTTTAGAGATACAGCGCTGAAACAGGCCCTTCGGCCCACCGGGTCCGCGCCGACCAGCGATCCACGCACACTAACACCATCCTACACACACAAGGGACAATTCTTTAACATTTAACCAAGCCAATTAACCTACACACCTGCACGTCTTTGGAGTGTGGGGGGGGGGAACATACAGTTCAGTAGAATTATTAAGAAATCCTCAATTCTCACTCTGGGTAGATAGATCTGAGATTCACACAGAAACTAGGCCGTTCATAAGACCATAAGACACAGGAGCAGAATTAGATGATTCGGTCCATCAGTTCTACTCCGACATTCGAATGTCGGAAGTTTCGAAAGTTTAGGAGTGAACTGGAGATCCTGGTTTAAACCCCTGATGGATACAAAAAGCTGGAGTAAATCAGAGGGACGGGCAGCATCTCTGGAGAGAAGGAATGGGTGGCGTTTCAGGCTGAAGAAGGGTCTCAACCCGAAACGTCACCCATTCCTTCTCTCCAGAGATGCTGCCTGTCCCATGTGAGTCACTCCAGCTTGTTGTGTGTCTATCTTCGGTCAAATCTACGCCCAAAATGTCGTGACCTTTAGTGGCTTTCAGGTCGCGCTTGGCCTGATGGTTCGGGATAACAGTATTTGTGAACATAGAAACACAGGAGCAGGAGGAGGCCATTCGGCCCTTCGAGTCAGCACCGCCATTCAATGTGATCACGGCAGATCATCCACAATCAGTACCCCGTTCCTGCTTTCTCCCCATATCCCTTGATTCCATTAGCCCTGAGGGCGGTCACGGTGGCGCA
This sequence comes from Rhinoraja longicauda, assembly GCF_053455715.1. Classification (NCBI taxonomy): domain Eukaryota; kingdom Metazoa; phylum Chordata; class Chondrichthyes; order Rajiformes; family Arhynchobatidae; genus Rhinoraja; species Rhinoraja longicauda. Next base: position 104,427 of record NW_027601489.1, on the reverse strand, counting down.
GCGGTAGAGTTGCCGCCTTACAGCGAATGCAGCGCCGGAGACCCGGGTTCGATCCCGACTACGGGCGCCGTCTGTGCGGAGTTTGTACGTTCTCCCCGTGACCTGCGTGGGTTTTCTCCGGGTGCTTCGGTTTCCTTCCACACTCCAAAGACGTGCAGGTATGTAGGTTGATTGGCTGGGTAAATGTTAAACTTGTCCCTGGTGGGTGTAGGGTGGTGTTAGCGTGCGGGGATCGCTGGTCGGCGCGGGCGGGCCTGTTTCCGCGTTGTATCTCTGAACTAAGCTCTATCTAACTCTCTCTGTCTCTACCCTTCAGGAGTAGCTGACCTACTGCCTGTGAACAATGCTGCTTCATTCTTCCAGCGAGAAGGTCAGGAAGAACATTAACATGTCTGTGGCCAAGATTTACCATGGCTCTGCTCCCTGGGACAATTACATCTCCATCGCATCTCTGCTAGTTGTGGCTTCGAGAATCGGGCCCAGAATCAATATACTGGCCAAGTGTATCCACAGAAAAGCTCTCAGCTCCCACACGCTAAATAACACAACATGCTGCAGACAATAGACAAATACATTATAGTATAAACAATGTCAAATATAACGTGCAAGGGTGAAAGGGGGCAGCTTTGCCAAATATTACACACGTAGATATCTCAAGTTCACTTGGAAAGTTCATGTGTTTGTCTTACAGACCAGAATGTGTTGGTGTAGTATTCGGGCGGTTTCTGGTGTAGTATGATCTTATAGAGGTGCATAAGATCATACGAGGAATAGATCGGGTAGACGCACTGAGTCTCTTGCCCACAGTAGGGGAATCGAGGACCAGAGGACACAGGTTTACACAGGTTGTACACCAACACATTCTGGTCTGTTGAGATAGATTATTGATCAGTAGGCAATAGACAATAGACAATAGGTGCAGGAGTAGGCCATTCGGCCCTTCGAGCCAGCACCGCCATTCAATGTGATCACGGCTGATCATTCTCAATCAGCACGGTAGCGCAGCGGTAGAGTTGCTGCTTTACAGCGAATGCAGCGCCGGAGACACAGGTTCGATCCTGACTACGGGTGCTGCACTGTAAGGAGTTTGTACGTTCTCCCCGTGACCTGCGTGGGTTTTCTCCGAGATCTTCGGTTTCCTCCCACACTCCAAAGACGTACAGGTATGTAGGTTAATTGGCTGGGTAAATGTAAAAATTGTCCCTAGTGGGTGTAGGATAGTGTTAATGTACGGGGATCACTGGGCGGCACGGACTTGGAGGGCCGAAAAGGCCTGTTTCCGGCTGTAGATATATGATATGATATGATAGTACCCCGTTCCTGCCTTCTCCCCATACCCCCTGACTCCGCTATCCTTAAGAGTTCTATCTAGCTCTCTCTTGAATGCATTCAGAGAATTGGCCTCCACTGCCTTCTGAGGCAGAGAATTCCACAGATTCACAACTCTCTGACTGAAAACGTTTTTCCTCATCTCCGTTCTAAATGGCCTACCCCTTATTCGTAAACTGTGGCCCCTTGTTCTGGACTCCCCCAACATTGGGAACATGTTTCCTGCCTCTAACGTGTCCAACCCCTTAATAATCTTATACGTTTCGATAAGATCTCCTCTCATCTTTCTAAATTCCAGTGTATACAAGCCTAGCCGCTCCAGTCTTTCAACATACGACAGTCGCGCCATTCCCGCTTAGTGCGGGTGTCAGGGGTTACGGGGAGAAGGCAGGAGAATGGGGTTAGGAGGGAGGGATGGATCAGCCGTGATTGAATGGCGGAGCCGACCCGACGGGCCGAATGGCCTAATTCTGTTCCCGTCACTTGTGAAGTCATGAACCAGTAGTGTTGATGCAGGGCTCAGCGTGTGGAACAAGGTGGATGTGCCGAGCGTACAGATGTGAACAGGTGGAGAATGATATTCACCGCGGCAGTAGCTGCCTGTTGGAGTACCCGCGTGCGGAGGGAGAGAGGGATGGCGGGCTGTTGGACAGTAAAGCCATCCGTGCGCTTGATAAATCACCACACAAATCACACATGTTTCCCCAGGGTAAACCCGTGCCGGGAATGGGACATGCAGTTTTAACCAGCTCTGACTATAAATCATCGCGCAGAGAACGTGACTGGAATTCACAGCGAGTTCAGCCACTGGTTTAACCCTATCTCTGCCTTTACACTTTTTAGGCATTAGAATTCAACCTGCGTTCCATTGGCTTGTGAGATTCATCGGTCGGCGGTGTTGGAAGGAACTGCAGATGTTGGTTCAAGCCGAAGATAGACACACAAGATGCTGGAGTAACTCAGCGGGACAGGCAGCATCTCTGGAGAGATGGAATGGGTGACGTTTCGGGTCTCGACGTTTCTACGTGTGGTACAATACCAGGACATGGAAACATCGTGACATTCAGCAGCGGATTCGGTAAACCTTTTGAAAGCAAAAGAAGGATCTCGTTCCGAAACGTTGCCCATTCCTTCTCTCCAGAGATGCTGCCTGACCTGCTGAGATACTCCAGCTTTTTGTGTCTACCTTCGAGATGGAATGGGTGACGTTTCGTGTCGAGACATAGCAGTCTGAGGAAGGGTCTCCACCCGAAACGTCACCTATCCATGTTCTCCAGAGATGCTGCCTGACCCGCTGAGTTACTCCAGCACTTTGTGCCTATCTTCAGTTTAAACCAGCATCTGCAGTTCCTTCCTACACAACTAAATTGCATCTTGAGTAAGAAACTTCCATCAAACGCGAGCTTTGAATACAAAACAGAATATTTCCTCACGGACTGATCAAGAGAGAGTTACATAGTATGCAAGAGAAAGTTGGCTTCAGCTCTTAGGGCTAATGGAATCAAGGGATATGGGGAGAAAGCAGGAACGGGGAGCTGATTCTGGATGATCAGCCGTGATCATATGAAACATATAAAATTATAAAAGGACTGGACAAGCTAGATGCAGGAAAAATGTCCCCAATGTTGGGGGAGTCCAGAACCAGGGGCCACACAGTCTTAGAATAAAGGGGAGGCCATTTAAAACTGAGGTGAGAAGGAACTTTTTCACCCAGAGAGTTTTGAATTTGTGGAATTCTCTGCCACAGAGGGCAGTGGAGGCCAAATCACTGGATGGATTTAAGAGAGAGTTAGATAGAGCTCTCGGGGCTAGCGGAGTCAAGGGATATGGGGAGAAGGCAGGCATGGGTTACTGATTGTGGATGATCAGCCATGATCACAATGAATGGCGGTGCTGGTTCGAAGGGCCGAATGGCCTCCTCCTGCACCTATTGTCTATTGTCTATTGTCTATTGATCAGCCATGATCATATTAGTATAAGAAAATAACTGCAGATGCTGGTACAAATCGAAGGTATTTATTCACAAAATGCTGGAGTAACTCAGCAGGTCAGGCAGCATCTCAGGAGAGAAGGAATGGGTGACGTTTTGGGTTCACCCGTTCCTTCTCTCCTGAGATGCTGCCTGACCTGCTGAGTTACTCCAGCATTTTGTGAATAAATACCAGCCATGATGACATTGAATGGCGGTGCTGGCTCGAAGGGCCGAATGGCCTACTCCTGCACCTATTTTCTGTGTCTCTATGTTTCTATGGTACTATGACTGACACTGAGTTCAATACCAGCACGTGAAAACGTGGTGACATTCAGCAGCAGATTCTGTAAATCTTTTGAAAGCATAAATTAATAATCATCTTTCAGGATATTAAAACTGACAACTAACCCACTGGAGATTGTAACCATTTTTTGTTCATTGTGCTTCTCTTGGCTGTTATGTGTAATGCTGATTAGCAGGAATGTAATGTCAGCACAGAGATGGCTATAACTCGGAGTGAGTTATCAGTGAACGTGGCAGCTGACCAGGGTCGCCAACCGTCCCGTACCAGCCGGGACATCCCGTATTTTGAGCTAAATTAGTTTGTCTCCGTACGGGACCTGCCCCTTGTCCCCGTATTAGTAGGGTTGCCAACTTCCTCACTCCCAAATAAGGGACAAAGGGCGACGTCACCGCCCCCACGTGCCCCACGTGACCTCACCCAGCCAGCGGCCTCGTGCTCCCGCTCCACCAATGGCGGCCCGGACGCTGTAGGCCCGGACGCTGTAGGCCCGGACACTGTAGGCCCGGACACTGTAGGCCCGGACGCTGTAGGCCCGGACACTGTAGGCCCGGACACTGTAGGCCCGGACGGTGTAGGCCCGGACACTGTAGGCCCAGACGGTGTAGGCCCGGACACTGTAGGCCCGGACACTGTAGGCCCGGACACTGTAGGCCCGGACACTGTAGGCCCGGACGGTGTAGGCCTGGACACTGTAGGCCCAGACGGTGTAGGCCCGGACACTGTAGGCCCGGACGGTGTAGGCCCTGACGCTGTAGGCCCTGACGCTGTAGGCCCGGACACTGTAGGCCCGGACGGTGTAGGCCCGGACACTGTAGGCCCAGATGGTGTAGGCCCGGACACTGTAGGCCCAGATGGTGTAGGCCCGGACACTGTAGGCCCGGACGGTGTAGGCCCGGACGCTGTAGGCCCGGACACTGTAGGCCCGGACACTGTAGGCCCGGACGGTGTAGGCCCGGACACTGTAGGCCCAGATGGTGTAGGCCCGGACACTGTAGGCCCGGACGGTGTAGGCCCTGACGCTGTAGGCCCTGACGCTGTAGGCCCGGACACTGTAGGCCCGGACGGTGTAGGACCGGACACTGTAGGCCCGGACACTTTACGCCCCAACACTGTAGGCCCTGACGCTGTAGGTCCCGACAGTTTAGGTCCCGACACTCTAGGTTTCCGCCATTTTAGCTCCGGGCGGTCTTGGTCCGGAGGTCCAGGTGCCGCCTAACGGAGGTTGCCTGGCAACCCGCCTCCCGGCCCGGGCGGCTGCCACTGGTGGAGCGGGAGCAGGTGGCCGCTGGCTGAGTGAGGTCACGTGGGGCGCGGGGGGGCGGTGACGTCACCTTGTCCCGTATTTGGGAGTGGGGATAGTTGGTGACCCCCCTACCCTCACATCTCCTTTAAACTTTGCCCCTCTCACCTTACAGCTCGGCCCCCCAGTGTTGGGCTCTTCCACTCCTGGGGGGGAAAAAGGTTCTGACTGTCTACCCTATCTACGTCTCTTAAAACGTTACGCATTTCCACCAGGTCTGTCCGCGCCCACTGACATTCCTGAGGAAAATCGTCTAAATCCATCCAACGTCTCTATGTAGCTGTCGCTGTCGCCCCCAAATCCAGGCTGTCCCGACCCTTAACGCCATCAGTCCATTCCCTCCACAGATGCTGCCTGACCCTGTTGAGTTCCTCCAGCACTTTGTGATTTTTCTGCTCAAGATTCCAGCACCTGCAATCTTATAACCAAATGTTATAGAAACATAGAAACATAGAAAATAGGTGCAGGAGGAGGCCATTCGGCCCTTCGAGCCTGTACGCACCGCCATTCATTGTGATCATGGCTGATCATTCTCAATCAGTACCCCGTTCCTGCCTTCTCCCCATACCCCCTGACTCCGCTATCCTTAAGAGCTCTATCCAGCTCTCTCTTGAATGCATTCAGAGAATTGGCCTCCACTGCCTTCTGAGGCAGAGAATTCCACAGTTTAACAACTCTCTGACTGAAAAAGTTTTTCCTCATCTCAGTTCTAAATGGACTACCCCTTATTCTTAAACTGTGGCCCCTTGTTCTGGACTCCCCCAACATTGGGAACATGTTTCCTGCATCAAGTTTGTCCAGTTCTTTTGTTATTTTATACGTCTTTGTAAGATCCCCTCTCATCCTTCTAAACTCCAGTTATCCCACGTTCACATTCAATCCTTACAACTTTACAGAAGCCAATTAACCGGCAAATCTGTGGAATGTGGGAGGAAACGGGAGCACATGTAGCAAACCCACCTGGTCACAGGGAAGAACGTCTTTAGTCAGAATTCTTCAGTCAGAGGGTGGTGAATCTGTGGGATTCTATGCCACAGACGGCTGCGGAGGCCACAAGTCAGTGGATATGTTTAAGGCAGAGATAGATAGATTCTAGATCAGTGTGGGTGTCAGGGGTTATGGGGAGAAGGCAGGAGAATGGGGTTAGGAGGGAGAGATAGATCAGCCGTAATTGAATGGTGGAGTAGAGTTGATGGGCCGAATGGCCTAATTCTGCTGCTAGAACTTATGAATCAATGAACGTGCAAACTCCGTACAGACAGCGCCCATAGTCGGGATGGAACCCGGGTCTCTGGCGCCGTGAGGCAGCAGCTCTACCCGCTGCGCCACCGTGTCGGCCTTTTATTTTAGGTTGTGTCAAGAACCGCATTTATATTCAGTGGATGTTGCAAGACGTGGGATTACTGATCAGAGGGCGGCGTGCGTAAGGAACGAGCTGCCAGAAGGTGGCTTACAGCGCCGGAGACCCGGGTTCGATCCCGACTGCGGGCGCTGTCTGTGCGGGGTTTGTACGTTCTCCCCGTGACCCGCGTGGGGTTGAGAGGGAAAGATAGGTCTGCCATGATTGAATGGCAGAGTAGACCTGATGGGCCGAATGGCCTAATCCTACCCCTATCACTTCTGACCTTATGACCTGCGTGGGTTTTCTCCGGGTGCTCCGGTTTCCTCCCACACTCCAAAGACGTGCGGGCTTGTCGGATAATTGGCTTGCTGTCAATGTAATAACTGTCCCTGGTGTAGGTTAGTGTGTGTGTGTGTGCGGGGATCGCTGGTCGGTGCGATCTCGATGGGCCGAAGGGGCCTGATTCCACACTGTGTCTCTAAACTAAAAGCTAAACGATGCCTGCCCCAGGAAACAAGTCTACGAGACCTCAAAGTCCACAACTTCACTCAAATCTCCCTTTACTTTCCTCTTACATCTGAAGCAAAGGTCTGGGATATTTTTAATGCCAGGTTCTAAATTAGAGGGAATCATCTCGAGCCGAAAGTTTAATTAATGGTGCTGGGGGAACCGTGTCATCCTGCTAGGAGTTTCAAAATGCTGATTACTTTTCAAAGGCATTCATTTGTAGATCAGCGCTATAACTCAAGCAGAGAGGAGGGCAAGTCATTGCTAACACACTCTCAGCTCACTGAACCCTTCATTAATTAGCTCAGCCGAGCACTTGGAAACAGGAATAACAAGGAAAGGTTGCACCCATAATTATGACCTACTGCACACGCCAAGATCATGCCAAGACACAGCCAGGGCCTGCAATTTGTAACACGGATCAAGGTAACAGGCCCTAGACACAAGGAACTGCAGAGGTTATGGGGGGAAAGGCAGGAGAATGGGGCTTGATAAGGAGAGATAGATCAGCCGTGAGTGAATGGAGGAGTAGACTTGATGGGCCGAATGGCTTCCTTCTGCTCCTACAATTTACGAGCTTTTGCTGGTTTCCAAAATAAGACACAGAGTGCTGGAGTAACTCAGCGGGTCAGGCAGCATCTGTGGAGAACATGGACAGGTGACGTTTCACAGAGTGCTGGAGTAACTCAGCGGGTCAGGCAGCATCTGTGGAGAACATGGATAGGTGACGTTTCACAGAGTGCTGAAGTAACTCAGCGGGTCAGGCAGCATCTGTGGAGAACATGGATAGGTGACGTTTCACAGAGTGCTGGAGTAACTCAGCGGGTCAGGCAGCATCTGTGGAGAACATGGATAGGTGACGTTTTGGGTCGGGACCCTTCTTTGGACTGAGGATGCAAGTTGCTCACACGAAGAGTAGTTGGTATCTGGGATAAGCGGCCAGAGGCGGGGATGGTGTCAAAAGTCAAAAAGTCAAGGAACAAAGGGGGTCAAGGAGTCAAGGGGTCAAAGAGTCAAGGGGTCAAGGAGTCAAGGGTTAAGGAGTCAAGGTTCAAGGGGTCAAGAAGTCAAAGGTCTAGGAGTCAATGGTCAAGGAGTGAATGGTCAAGGAGTAAAGGGGATCAAGGAGGCAAAGGTCAAGGAGCCAATGGGTCACAGAGTCAAGGGGTAACGGCGTCTATGATCTACGAGTCAAGGGTCAACAAGTCAAGGGTCAACAAGTCAAAAGGCAAGGGTCAGGAGTCTAGTGTTTTTGTCGCATGTCCCAGCATCGAACAATCAAATTCTTACTTGTAGGAACAGGACCAACATCTAAGCGGCTTCTGGATAGGTCCATGAATGAGCAGGGCATCGAGGGAAATGGAATTAACACAGGCTAGTGAGGCTACTGCGGATAGGCACGGTGGCGCAGCGGTAGAGTTGCTGCCTCACGGCGCCAGAGACACGGGTTCGATCCTGACCACGGGCGCTGTCTGTACGGAGTTTGCACGTTCTCCCCGTGACCTGCGTGGGTTTTCTCCGGGTGCTCCGGTTTCCTCCCACACTACAAAGACGTGCAGGTTTGTAGGTTAATTGGCTTCGATAAAATTGTAAATAGACAATAGACAATAGGTGCAGGAGGAGGCCATTCGGCCCTTCGAGCCAGCACCGCCATTCAATGTGATCATGGCTGATCATTCTCAATCAGTACCCCGTTCCTGCCTTCTCCCCATACCCCCTGACTCCGCTATCATTAAGAGCTCTATCCAGCTCTCTCTTGAATGCATTCAGAGAATTGGCCTCCATTGCCTTCTGAGGCAGAGAATTCCACAGATTTACAACTCTCTGACTGAAAAAGTTTTTCCTCATCTCAGTTCTAAATGGCCCACTCCACTGCCCCTAGTGTGTGTGTGTGTGTGTGTGTGTGTAGGATAGTGTTAGTGTGCGGGGATCGCTGGTCGGCATGGACTCGGTGTGCTGAAGGGCCTGTTTCCGCGCTGCATCTCTAAACTAAACTAAAATTAGCGATCACAGCGGTCTGTTACCTCCCCAGAAACTGCCGTGGAGATGTCATTATTGCTGGGGGTTTATTTTTGGTGTTGATGGAAATTACTGGGTATGTTGCAAGTCTGGCTGTTTACCAGTGCAATGACTTGCCCGCGGTGAAGAAGGGGAGCTCAGAGTTTGTTGTGAAACCGCGTGACTGCTCCAGTCCCTATTATCCTGCGCTCTCCAACAGCACTGGATAGAGTGGATGTGGAGAGGATGTTTCCACTAGTGGGAGAGTCTAGGACCAGAGGTCACAGCCTCAGAATTAAAGGACGTTCTTTTGGGAAGGTGATGAGGAGGAATTTCTTTAGTCAGAGGGTGGTGAATCTGTGGCATTCTTTGTCACAGACGGCTGTGGAGGCCACAAGTCAGTGGGTATTTTTAAGGTATTTATTTCACAAAATGCTGGAGTAACTCAGCGGGTCAGGCAGCATCTCGGGAGAGAAGGAATGGGTGACGTTTCGGGTCGAGACCCTTCTTCAGACCCGAAACGTCACCCATTCCTTCTCTCCTGAGATGCTGCCTGACCCGCTGAGTTACCCCAGCATTTTGTGAAATAAACACCTTCGATTTGTACCAGCATCTGCAGTTATTTTCTTACACAGAGATATTTAAGGCAGAGATGGATAGATTGGTGATTAGTACGGGTGTCAGGGGTTATGGGGAGAAGGCAGGAGAATGGGGTTAGGAGGGAGAGATAGATCAGCCGCGATTGAATGGCGGAGTAGACTTGATGGGCCGAATGGCCTAATTCTACTCCTATCCCGATCATGCCTAGCACCAGATGATACGATAGAAATGTATTCATCCCAGGAGGGAAATTGATCTCGGTCAGAAACACAAGATACATGAAACATGAAGAAGTAGTCTCGACCCAAAACGTCACCCATTCCTTCCCTCCAGAGATGCTGCCTGACCCGCTGAGTTACTCCAGCATTTTGTGTTTACCCTAACTTGGTATTTGGAGTCAAGAGTGTTTAATTATCAAGGCACAGATTGCTGGAGTAACTCAGCGGGTCAGGCAGCATCTGTGGAGAACGTGGACAGGTACAAAGTGCTGGAGTAACTCAGCGGGTCAGGCAGCATCTGTGGAGAACGTGGACAGACACAAAGTGCTGGAGTAACTCAGCGGGTCGGGCAGCATCTGTGGAGAACGTGGACAGACACAACGTGCTGGAGTAACTCAGCGGGTCAGGCAGCATCTGTGGAGAACGTGGACAGACACAAAGTGCTGGAGTAACTCAGCGGGTCGGGCAGCATCTGTGGAGAACGTGGACAGACACAAAGTGCTGGAGTAACTCAGCGGGTCGGGCAGCATGTGTGGAGAACGTGGATAGACACAACGTGCTGGAGTAACTCAGCGGGTCAGGCAGCATCTGTGGAGAACGTGGATAGACACAGAGTGCTGGAGTAATTATTGAACCATTTTGTAGAGGCTGCACGGTTGCTGGTTTGTGCGCTGAACTGCCCGAGTAATTACGGGCTAATAATGCTCAGGTCACTGGGAGAAGCCCAACGCTCTTTAAAACCTTTTCCCTGACACCTCCTTCTGCCAACTGACAGCCGGCATGTAATTGGAGAAAAATAAATAGGAGAGAGAGTGGTGTTTCACTCGACTTTGGTTCCAACATAATAGGCGATCCCTTCCAGTACGCCCGCCGGGCCTTGTCTGGGCCGGGCCTTGTCTGGTCTGTTTGTTGTTTCTGAGCCACCTCTTGCAGTTTCATTCACTGCCTGGCACAGGCTGTCTGTCTGCAGATCAGCCAATCCAACACATACTTGGCATATTTCGCGGTGTAAATCCAGCCCCATTTTGCCCAATTCCAGCCAGGAGAACCCAGCCAAAAGGTCTACTCCCACCCGGACCGCTTTCCCCCTGTCCCAACGATTGTGGAAAGAAGTCTCAGTCAATCCCAAAGATAGGCACAGAGTGCTGGAGTAACTCAGCGTGTCAGGCAGCATCTGTGGAGAACATGGATAGGTGACGTTTCACAGAGTACTGGAGTAACTCAGCGGGTCAGGCAGCATCTGTGGAGAACATGGATAGGTGACGTTTCACAGAGTGCTGGAGTAACTCAGCGGGTCAGGCAGCATCTGTGGAGAAAATGCATAGGTGACGTTTCACAGAGTGCTGGAGTAACTCAGCGGGTCAGGCAGCATCTGTGGAGAAAAGGAATGGGCGACGTTTCGGGTCGAGATCATTCCTTGCAATATAGCCCCTTCCTACACCCTCAATCAATTGATCCCAGACCTACAGTATATTAGATTGTGTGCTTCAAGCTACATCGGGTTACGCAGTGGCTCAGCAGGTAGAGCTGCTGCCTCACAGATCCTGACTACGGGTGCTGTCTGTAAGGAGTTTGTACGTTCTCCCCGTGACCGCGTGGGTTTTTCTCCGGGATCTTCGGTTTCCTCCCACACTCCAAAGACGTACAGGTATGTTGGTTAATTGACTGGGTAAATGTAAAAATTGTCCCTAGTGTGTGTAGGATAGTGTTAGTGTGCGGGGATCGCTGGGCGGCGCCGACTCGGTGGGCCGAAGGGCCTGTTTCCGCGCTGTATCTCTAAATCTAAAAAAAAAATCTAAAATCTAAAAAATCCCACACTGCCGACTTGAATGGAGAGTTGTGGACGCAGCCCAGACCATCACACAAACCAACCTCCCTTCCATCGGCTCCATCTACACCTCATGCTGCCTCGGCAAGGCCAGCAGCATCATCAAGGACCAGTCTCACCCCGGTCACCCCCTCTTCTCCCCTCTCCCATCGGGCAAGAGGTACAGAAGTGTGAAAACGCACACCTCCAGATTCAGGGACAGTTTCTTCCCGGCTGCCTGAGTGGAGACCTCGGATTATCTATAATCGGACCTACTGGACTTTATCTAGCACTAATCGTATAAAATTATTAAAGGACTGGACAAGCTAGATGCAGGAAAAATGTTCCCAATGTTGGGGGAGTCCAGAACCAGGGGCCACACAGTCTAAGAATAAAGGGGAGGCCATTTAAAACTGAGGTGAGAAAAAACGTTTTCACCCAGAGAGTTGTGAATTTGTGGAATTCTCCGCCACAGAGGGCAGTGGAGGCCAATTCACTGGATGAATTTATAAGTGAGTTTGATAGAGCTCGAGGGGCTAGTGGAATCAAGGGATATGGGGAGAAGGCAGGCACGGGTTACTGATTGTAGATGATCAGCCATGATCACAATGAATGGCGGTGCTGGCTCGAAGGGCCGAATGGCCTCCTCCTGCACCTATTGTCTATGTTTTCTATGTTTTTATATTAAACACCATTCCCTTTATCCTGTATCTGTACAAAGTGGACGGCTCGATTGTAACCGAGTGCAGACTGATTCAGCTGACTGGATAGCACGTGTCAAAGAAGCTTTTCACTGTACCTCAGTACACGTGACAATTTGTTTAGATTTAGATTTAGATTTCGAGATACAGTGCGGAAACAGGCCCTTCGGCCCACCGGGTCGGCGCCGCCCAGCGATCCCCGCACACTAACACTATCCTACATACACTAGGGATAATTTTTACATTTGCCCAGCCAATTAACCTACGTACCTGCCTTCTTCAGTCTGAAGAAGGGTCTCGACCTGAAACGTCACCCATTCCCTCTCTCCTGAGATGCTGCCTGACCTGCTGAGTTACTCCAGCATTTTGTGAATAAATTCCTTCGATTTGTACCAGCATCTGCAGTTATTTTCTTATACAATACCTGTACGTCTGTACCTAAACTGAACAAAAAATAATGTGTGGGAAGGAACTGCAGATGCTAGTTTACACCAGAGATAAACACAAAATGCTGGAGTAACTCAGCGGGACAGGCAGCATCTCTGGAGAGAAGGAATGGGACAGATTTAAATGTTTGACCCGCTGAGTTACTCCAGCACCACGTGTCTCAATGGTCTCAGTGAGATTCTTTAAACCCTTTTTAAAAATTAAATCACGTAGTTATTTTAATTGGTTAGAAGGCAGCAAAGAGTTAGTGTGACAACACTGTATTTGATTTTGTCAGCGAGGTGTTGCTTTCTCCACTTCACCCCGCCATGATTCTCTCTCCCTCTCCTCCCACTCACCTGCCACCGCTCTCTCCCTCCCCCGGTCCCCTCTGCCTTCAATGCGGCAGCGTTTCAATAGCTCCAGCCCTGTGTGGGAGCAGGCAGAGCTGGATCCTGTGGGGAAGGTGGGCGGACTGCGTTAGCTCGTTGCTAGAATCCCAGCTCAGTCGTACGTGGGCAGCACCACCATGTAAACAGTGGAACGGCAACATCATGTTATCTCCAACGATCAATAGACGGATCAATAAACCATTGATGCACAGAGTCGTGCAGCTTGGAAACGGGCCCTTTGATCCAGCATGTCCCACCTGCCCGCGTTTGGCCCACCTGCCCGCGTTTGGCCCACCTGCCCGCGTTTGGCCCACCTGCCCGCGTTTGGCCCACCTCCCTCCAAACCTTCCCTCTCCCTGTACCTGTCTTTTAAATGTTGTGATAGTTCCTGCCTCAATCACCCCCTCCTTGCTAGGGGTTGCCAACTATCTCACTCCTACATACGGGACAAGGTGACGTCACCGCCCCGCGCCCCACACGACCTTACCCAGCCAGCGGCCACGTGCTCCCTGCTCCACCAATGGCAGCCGCCCAGGCCGGGAGGCGGGTTGCTATGCAACCTCCATTAGGCAGCCCCCGGGCCTACACTGTCCGGGTCTACAGCGGCCGGGCCTACTGATTCAGGCCTACAGCATCCGGGCCTACAGCGTCTAGACCTACACTGCCCGGGCCTACAGCGTCCGGACCTACACTGTCCGGGCCTACGACGTCCGGGCCTACAGCGTCCAGGCCTACAGCTACCGACCTACACTGTCCGGATCTACAGCGGTCGGGCCTACTGCATCCAGGCCTACAGCATCCGGGCCTACACTGTCCGGGCCTACACTGTCCGGGCCTACACTGTCCGGACCTGCAGTGTCCGAACCTACACTGTCCGGACCTACTCTGTCCGGACCAACACTGCCGGGACCTATACTGTCCGGGCCTACACTGTCCGGGCCTACACTGTCCGGACCAACACTGCCCGGACCTACACTGTCCGGGCCTACGTCGTCCGGGCCTACAGTGTCCGGGCCTAGGGTGTATGGGCCTTCAGCTCCCCCGGCCCTAATATGGGACAAGGGCGGTCCCGTGCGGGACAACCAATTTAGCCCAAAATACGGGATGTCCCGGCTAATAAGGGACTAAAGTTGGCAACCTTACTCCTCCAGCAGCTCGTTCCATACACCCACCACCCTCTCTGTGAAGAGGTTGCCCCTCATGTTCCCAGTAAACCTTTCTCCCCTCACTTTAAACCTGAGTTCCCTGGTTCATGATTCCCCTACTCTGGGTAAAAGACTCTGTGCGTTCACACTTATTTGTTTAGGTTTATAGATCGCAGTACAGTGCAGCAAATGTACAGGCCCTTCGGCCCACCGAGCCCGCACCGACCAGCGATCCCCGCACACTAACACTATCCCACACACACTTGGAGCACTTTACAATTTTACCGAAGCCAATTAACCTGCAAACACGCTCGTCTTCGGAGTGTGGGAGGAGATCGGAGCACCCGGAGAAAACCCACGCAGGTCACGGGGAGAACGTACAAACTCGTTACAGACAGCGCCCGTGGTCGGGATGGAACCCGGGCCTCTGGCGCTGTGAGGCAGCAGCTCTACCCGCTGCGCCACCGTGACGCTCCCATCCATAATGGCAGCAAGACACGATCAATTCTCTCACAAATCTCGGCAAAGTTGGATATTTCTGACACTCACCCAAACTAATTTGTGGAACGTCTGCCAAGGAAGCCCTGGTTCCAGTGTCTCTGATTCTCTGGGAAGGCAGATTCTCTGGAAGTCTGTCTCTCTTGCCTGAAGGCCGGCAACTCATGGTTTTGCAGGAGGGAAGTAGGGTCTCGACCAGAAACGCCACCCATTCCTTCTCCCCACAGATGCTGCCTGTCTAGTCTAGCTTGGTTTAGTTTAGTTTAGTTTAGAGACCCAATGCGGAAACAGGCCCTTCGGCCCACCGGGACCGCGCCGACCAGCGATCCCCGCACATTAACACTATCCAACACACACTAGGGACAATTTTTACATTTACAATAGACAATAGACAATAGGTGCAGGAGTAGGCCATTCGGCCCTTCGAGCCAGCACCACCATTCAATGTGATCATGGCTGATCATTCTCAATCAGTACCCCATTCCTGCCTTCTCCCCATACCCCCTGACTATGCTATCCTTAAGAGCTCTCTCTTGAATGCATTCAGAGAATTGGCCTCCACTGCCTTCTGAGGCAGAGATTTCCACAAATTTACAACACTCTGACTGAAAAAGTATTTCCTTATCTCCGTTCTAAATGGCCTTAAACTGTGGCCCCTGGTACTGGACTCCCCCAATATTGGGAACATGTTTCCTGCCTCTAATGTGTCCAACCCCTTAATAATCTTGTATGTTTCAATAAGATCCCCTCTCATCCTTCTAAACTCCAGTGTGTACAAGCCTAGCCACTTTATCTTCATACCTGTACCTCTTTCCCGCTGAGTTACTCCAGCACTTTGTGTGGTTTTACAGGGCAATGCTGCAGAAAGTACTTTCTCCCCATCCAGAGAACATCGTCAATAGACCAATATGCTTGTCACCGACAGGCTATCTACCTTTAGCACAGGTAGCAGGTTGTTAAAAGAAAGTTGTGGGTAATTGGAGGTCACAGAATAATGAAAGGCCTGGACAGAGTGGATGTGGAGAGGATGTTTCCACTGGTGGGAGAGTCTAGGACCAGAGGGCACAGCCTCGGAATTAAAGGACGTTCTTTTAGGAAGGAGATGAGGAGGAACCTCTTTAGTCAGAGGGTAGTGAATCTGTGGAACTCTGCCACAGAGGGCTGTGGAGGCCAAGTCAGTGGATATTTTTAAGGCAGAGATAGACAAGTTCTTGATTAGTCGAGGGTTATGGGGTTAAGGCAGGAGAATGGGATTAAGAGGCAGAGATCAGCCATGATTGAATGGCGGAGTGGACTCGATGGGCCGAATGGCCTAATTCTACTCCTATAACTGGTGAAGTTGTGAACTTGCGATGCAGAGTTTAATGGGAGACATCTGTGTTCGCAGTTTCCTGGACAACACCTCAGGGCAGAGACTAGATGCAGAACATGGAACATGG
Organism: Rhinoraja longicauda; assembly: GCF_053455715.1. Classification (NCBI taxonomy): domain Eukaryota; kingdom Metazoa; phylum Chordata; class Chondrichthyes; order Rajiformes; family Arhynchobatidae; genus Rhinoraja; species Rhinoraja longicauda. The sequence continues at coordinate 88,449 of NW_027601489.1, read as the reverse complement.
AACATGGAACATGGAACATAGAACATGGAACATAGAACATAGAACATGGAACATGGAACATGGAACATGGAACATGGAACATGGAACATGGAACATAGAGCATGGAACATGGAACATGGAACATGGAACATGGAACATGGAACATAGAACGTGGAACATGGAACATGGAACATGGAACATGGAACATGGAACATGGAACATAGAGCATGGAACATAGAACATAGAACATGGAACATAGAACATGGAACATGGAACATGGAACATGGAACATGGAACATAGAGCATGGAACATAGAACATAGAACATGGAACATAGAACATGGAACATAGAACATGGAACATGGAACATGGAACATGGAACATTGAACATTGAACATTGAACATTGAACATTGAATATAGAACAGAACATAGAAGATAGAACATGGAACATGAAACATAGAACATGGAACATAGAACATAGAACATAGGACATAGAATGTGGAACATCGAATATAGAACATGGAACCTAGAACGTGGAACATAGAACATAGAACGTGGAACATAGAACATAGAACAAGGAACATTGAACAGAACATAGAACAGAACATAGAAGATAGAACATGGAACATGAAACATAGAACATGGAACCTGGAGCATTGGGCATAGAGCATGGAACATACAACATACAACATACAACACACAAGATAGAACAGTCCAGCATAATCAAGGACCAGTCTCACCCCGGCCACTCCCTCTTCTCCCCTCTCCCATCAGGCACAGAAGTGTGAAAACGCACACCTCCAGATTCACGGACAGTTTCTTCCCGGCTGTTATCAGGCAACTGAACCGTCCTCTCACCAACTAGAGAGCGGTCCTGACCTCCCATCCACCTCATTGGAGACCCTCGGACTTTACTGGACTTTGCCCTGCACTAAACGTTATTCCCTTTATCCTGCATCTGTCCACTGTGGACGGCTCGATTGTAATCATTTGTTGTCTTTCCGCTGACTGGATCGCACGCACCAAAAAAGCTTTTCACTGTACCTCGGTACACGTGACAATAATAAACTAAACCAAACTTAGGAACAGGCGTTTTGGCTCACAATGTTTTAGTTTGGTTTGGTTTGGAGATACAGCGTGGAAACAGGCCTCCACAGCCTCATGTGGCCATGAATTCCACACATTCCCCCCCCCCCCCCCCCCCCCCCCTTTGGTTAATCACTCATGAGGCGTGGGTGGAAGAGATCAGGACAGCAACGATCACCCACCTTTAATAACTCCTGAGAAGCTGGAGGTAGGCCACTTCCAAGAATCGCTTCAAGATCCCAAACCCTCCCACTCACCACCTTCTGTGAAGGTTCTACAAAGCAGCACGTTGGCAGGTCTCGAGGGCCTGAGCTACAGGGAGAGGTTGAGCAGGCTGGGACTCCATTTCTTGGAGTGCAGGAGGATGAGGGGTGATCTTATAGAGGTGCACAAAATCATGAGAGGAATAGACCGGGTAGGTCTCTTGCCCAGAGTAAGGTGAATCGACGACCAGAGGACATTGGTTTAAGGTGGAGGCGGAAAAGATTTAATAGGAACCTGAGGGGTAACTTTTTCACGTAAAAAGGGTGGTGGGTGTATGGAACGAGCTGCCAGAGGAGGAAGTTGAGACAGGGACTATCACAACGTTTAAGAAACATTTACACAGATACATGGATAGGACAGGTTTGGAGGGATATGGGCCAAACGCAGGCAAGTGGGACTAGTGTAGTTGGGACATGTTGGGCAGTGTGGTCAAGTTGGGCCGAAGGGCCTGTTTCCACGCTGTATCACTCTATGACTTAACTCTAACAATGGTCAGTGTTGAAGTTGAAGGGCCTGTTTCATTAGGTCATATGTTGAAAGACTGGAGCGACTAGGCTTGTATACACTGGAATTTAGAAGGATGAGAGGGGATCTTATCGAAACGTATAAGATTATTAAGGGGTTGGACACGTTAGAGGCAGGAAACATGTTCCCAATGTTGGGGGGAGTCCAGAACAAGGGGCCACAGTTTAAGAATAAGGGGTAGGCCATTTAGAACTGAGATGAGGAAAACTTTTTCAGTCAGAGAGTTGTGAATCTGTGGAATTCTCTGCCTCAGAAGGCAGTGGAGGCCAATTCTCTGAATGCATTCAAGAGAGAGCTAGATAGAGCTCTTAAGGATAGCGGAGTCAGGGGGTATGGGGAGAAGGCAGGAACGGGGTAGTGATTGAGAATGATCAGCCATGATCACATTGAATGGCGGCGCTGGCTCGAAGGGCCGAATGGCCTCCTCCTGCACCTGTTGTCTATTGTCTATTGTCTAAAAGTGATAGGAGCAGAATTAAGCAATTCGGCGTATGACTCCATAAAGTGAAATACCTTCCATTCTCTGCTCGACTGCTCTTCAACCTGTGATATATCTCCACCAGCTCTCCCTGGATGGTCAATGTCTGTCTGAGTCTACTAATCCCCAGTGACCACTGGGCCTCCCAACACACTTCCCATGAAACATCGCAACAAGAAACTGCATTTATGCTGGTTTATACCAAAGATAGAATCAGAGTGTTGGAGTAACTCAGCGGGTCAGGCAGCATCTGTGGAGAACATGGATAGGTGACAATAGACAATAGACAATAGGTGCAGGAGTAGGCCATTCAGCCCTTCGAGCCAGCACCGCCATTCAATGCGATCATGGCTGATCACTCTCAATCAGTACCCCGTTCCTGCCTTCTCCCCATACCCCCTCACTCCGCTATCCTTAAGAGCTCTATCCAGCTCTCTCTTGAAAGCATCCAACGAACTGGCCTCCACTGCCTTCTGAGGCAGAGAATTCCACACCTTCACCACTCTCTGACTGAAAAAGTTCTTCCTCATCTCCGTTCTAAATGGCCTACCCCTTATTCTTAAACTGTGGCCCCTTGTTCTGGACTCCCCCAACATTGGGAACATGTTTCCTGCCTCTAATGTGTCCAATCCCCTAATTATCTTATATGTTTCAATAAGATCCCCCCTCATCCTTCTAAATTCCAGTGTATACAAGCCCAATCGCTCCAGCCTTTCAACATACGACCGTCCCGCCATTCCGGGAATTAACCTAGTGAACCTACGCTGCACGCCCTCCATAGCAAGAATATCCTTCCTCAAATTTGGAGACGTTTCACAGAGTGCTGGAGTAACTCAGCGGGTCAGGCAGCATCTGTGGAGAACGTGGATAGGTGACGCTTCACAGAGTGCTGGAGTAACTCAGCGGGTCAGGCAGCATCTGTGGAGGGAGGGAATGGGTGAAGTTTCAAGTGGAGACCGTTCTTCAGACTGATGTCAGGGGAGGGGGCGGGACTTTGTCACCCATTCCTTCTCTCCACAGATACTGCCTGACCCGCTGAGTTACTCCAGCATTTTGTGTCTACCTTCGGTTCAAACCAGCATCTGCAGTTCCTTCCTATGAATATCCTTTGAATCTTGCATATTTATCTTCCAAAAATTGTTTCGTTTAGTTTGGAGATGCAGCGTGGAAACAGGCCCTTCGGCCCATCGAGTCCACGTCGACCATCGATCACCCCGTACCCTAGTCCTATCCGACACACTTACTAGGGACAATTTACTGAAGCCAATTAACCTACAAACCGTCCCTTCTCTCCAGAGATGCTGCCTGACCCGCTGAGTTACTCCAGCACTCTGTGAAACGTCACCTATCCATGTTCTCCACAGATGCTGCCTGACCCGCTGAGTTACTCCAGCACTCTGTGAAACGTCACCTATCCATGTTCTCCACAGATGCTGCCTGACCCGCTGAGTTACTCCAGCACTCTGTGAAACGTCACCTATCCATGTTCTCCACAGATGCTGCCTGACCCGCTGAGTTACTCCAGCACTCTGTGAAACGTCACCTATCCATGTTCTCCACAGGTGCTGCCTGACCCGCTGAGTTACTCCAGCACTCTGTGAAACGTCACCTATCCATGTTCTCCACAGGTGCTGCCTGACCCGCTGAGTTACTCCAGCACTCTGTGAAACGTCACCTATCCATGTTCTCCACAGGTGCTGCCTGACCCGCTGAGTTACTCCAGCATCTTGTGTCTATCTGTGGTTCAGCTCAGTACAGTTTAGTCCATTGTCACGTGTACCGAGGTACAGCGAAAAGCTTTTGTTGCGTGCCAACCAAAGACAATATGTGATTGCAATCGATCCATTCACACACAGTGTGTGGGTACAGAATAAGGGAATAACGTTCAGTGCAAGGAAACGCACACCTCCAGATTCAGGGACAGTTTCTTCCCGGCTGTTATCAGGCAACTGAACCGTCCTCCCACAACCAGAGAGCAGTGCTGAATTACTACCTGCCTCATTGGAGACCCTCGGACTATCCTTGATCGGACTTTGCTGGCTTTACCTCGCACTAAACGTCATTCCCCTATCAAGTGTCTGTACACTGTGGACGGCTCGATTGTAATCACGTGTTGTCTTTCCGCTGACTGGTCAGCGTGCAACAAAAGCTTTTCACTGTACCTCGGTACACGTGACAATAAAGTGAAACTGAGACCGACCTTCTCGGTGACGCCCACACACTGTGGCAACAGCAAAGACATATTTGCTCTACGACTCGTACTTTTACAACGAGGCCTGACACCAAAATTTGCCGCCTCAACGTCTCCTTTTAAGCTTGCCTCTTAACTTTGTATCGTCATGGTTACGGGAGCAATCTAAAGGCTAGTGCATCCTCTCATCCATAAACATCATCTGGTTTCCACATCCAAGCAGACATCCTAACTGCGAGGGTCCCTTCTGACAAGGAACCTATTTCGAGAATTGAATGATCAAAGAGAGCTCAGTTGCACCCCCACAGTGCAAGCCGGTCTCTTTTATCTCTTACCCAAACCTTTCAAGTCACCAAACCCTCCGGCCCCTGCCCCACACATCCCTGTTCTCCGCATCAGTCTGCTTCCGATGACTCAAAGGGGTTCATCGGCTGTCACTGGAGGCGAGTGTGACTGTCCTCTCCGTAGGGTCGGACATCTGTGCGTGACTTTGTTTAACGTGGGGAGACTGGAGCACAGACAGCCACCACACGGCCCGTGGCAGATCTGGGTCGGGATCCAGTGGCGTGGAGTCCAAGATGACCGGGGACCTTTGTCTGCCTCGGCCTTCATCCATCCGCCTTCCCAGCCGTTGTGACGCTCCACTGAAGTCAGCCGCCATCCTCCCTCCGCCTGTTCCACCGTTGAGGTCTTGGTTGGATCGCTCTTTGTCAGGGACCTCCCTCCCCCTTGACCTTACCGCCATGGGTGACCCTACCAGGAGCGTGGCTCCCGCGAGGCATCGCCCTCAGGATCTCAGGACCACACGAGCTTCTCCACCGCGACACGGTGACCATCCACGGAGACTAATCAAAGGGCTTTGAGACTCTATCCCCTGCTCCCAATTCCTCCGTCTACGCCGCATCTGCGCCCAGGATGAGGTGTTCCACACTAGGACATCCGAGATGTCCTCATTCCCCTCTCCCATCACAGATGAGGCCCTCACTCGTGTCTCCTCGGTACCCCACAGCTCCGCCCTTGCTCCCCCTCCCCCCGGTCGCAACAGAGACAGAGCCCCCCTAGTCCTCACCTTCCACCCCATCAGCCGTCACATACAACACATCATCCTCCAACATTTCCGCCACCTCCAACGGGATCCCACCACTACCCACGTCTTCCCATCTCCACCCCTTTCCACCTTCTGCAGAGACCGTTCCCGCCGCAACTCCCTGGTTAACTCATCCCTTCCCACCCAAACCACCCCCTCCCCAGGTACCTTCCCCTGCAACCGCAGACGATGCAACACCTGTGGCTTATACGCCCTCCCTCGACTCTGTCCGGGGACCCCGACGGTCCTTTCAGGGGAGGCAGAGGTTCACCTGCACCTCCTCCAACCTCGTCTACTGTATCCGCTGTTCAAGATGTGGTCTCTTATACATCGGCGAGACCAAACGCAGACCGGGCCATCGTGTCGCGGAACACCTTCGCTCAGCCCGCCTGAACCTGCCTGATCTCCCGGTTGCTGGACACTTTAATTCTCCTTCCCATTCCCACACTGACCTTTCTGTCCTTGGTCTCCTCCATTGTCAGAGTGAGGCCAAACACAAATTGGAGGATCAGCATCTCATATTTCGCTTGGGCAGCTTACAGCCCAGCGGTGTGAATATTGATCTCTCTCACTTCAGGTAGCCCCGATATTCCCTCTCTCTCTCTCCCTCCCCCACCCAAGTCACACCAGCTTCTCGTTCTCACCCAACAAACAGATAACAACGGCCTGTTCCCTTTATCATCGTTACTTTTTGCATCTTTCATTCATTGTTCTTTATCTCCCCACATCACCGTCTGTATCTCTCGTTTCCCTTATCCCTAACCAGTCTGAAACATAGAAACATAGAAAATAGGTGCAGGGGTAGGCCATTCGGCCCTTCGAACCTGCACCGCCATTCAATATGACCATGGCTGATCATCCAACTCAGTATCCCGTACCTGCCTTCTCTCCATACCCCCTAATCCCTTTAGCCACAAGGGCCACATCTAACTCCCTCTTAAATATTGCCAATGAACTGGCCTCAACTACCTTCTGTGGCAGAGAATTCCACAGATTCACCACTCTCTGTGTGAAAAAAAACGTTCGCATCTCGGTCCTAAAAGACTTCCCCCTTATCCTTAAACTGTGACCCCTTGTTCTGGACTTCCCCAACATCGGGAACAATCTTCCTGCATCTAGCCTGTCCAACCCCTTAAGAATTTTGTAAGTTTCTATAAGATCCCCTCTCAATCTTCTAAATTCCAGCGAGTACAAGCCGAGTCTATCCAGTCTTTCTTCATATGAAAGTCCTGCCATCCCAGGAATCAATCTGGTGAACCTTCTCTGTACTCCCTCTATGGCAAGAATGTCTTTCCTCAGATTAGGAGACCAGAACTGTACGCAATACTCCAGGTGTGGTCTCACCAATGCCCTGTACAACTGCAGCAGAACCTCCCTGCTCCTATACTCAAATCCCCTTGCTATGAATGCCAACATACCATTCGCTTTCTTCACTGCCTGCTGCACCTGCATGCCTACTTTCTATGACTGGTGTACCACGACACCCAAGTCTCGTTGCATCTCCCCTTCTCCTAATCGGCCACCATTCAGGTAATGAGGAAGGGTCTCGACCCGAAACGTCCCCCATTCCTTCTCTCCAGAGACGCTGCCTGAGCCGCTGAGTTACTCCAGCTTCTTGTGTCCATCTTCGCTTTAAACCAGCATCTGCAGTTCCTTCTCACACACTCAAAGGGATGAGATGGTTTCACATAACTTCAAGCAGCTCTTTTGATCACACGGGTTACGAAGTCATAGGAAGAAAGATTCCAAACGTATAGAAGATATTATCAAGTAGAGAGACATCAATGCACACGGACATTGGACCTCCAGTTTGTCTTGTCCAGATTTGCAGAAGCTTCATATCGGTCTTGATATCAGTCTCAGTAAGACAAAAGTCCTCTACCTGCCACCTCTTTATCGAAGGTATCGCAAAGTGCTGGAGTAACTCAGCGGGTCGGGCAGCATCTCAGGAGAGAAGGAATGGGTGGCGTTTCTGGTCGAGACCCTTCTTCAGACTGAAGACTCCAGGTTCTCTATCACCACTACCGGATGCACACCTCGACAACACAGTTTAGTTTAGAGATACAGATACGGAAACAGGCCCTTCGGCCCACCGAGTCCGTGCCGACCAGCGATCCCCACACACTGGTACTATCCTACACACACTGGGGACAATTTACGATTTACAGACGCCAATTGACCTACAAACCTGTGAGTCTTTGGAGTGCGGGAGGAAACCGGAGCACCCGGAGAAAACCCACGCAGGTCACGGGGAGAACGTACAAACTCCGTACAGACAGCGCCCGTAGTCGGGATGGAACCCGGGTCTCTGGTGCCGTGAGGCGGCAACTCTACCGCTGTGCCACCGTGCCGGCCTAAATACCTTTCACGAAGCCAATTACTGATTTGGACTGTCACAGTCCGACCTCTCAGGATTCCTCTATGGCCATGTTAACTGGATCTGGAGTTCACCGGCAAAATATTTTTCGCAGCGTGTTTGTGAGTTTTATTTATTCTCTGGTGTGCCATTAGAGGGGCTGAGGCTTGGAGCCATGCAGTGTCACTTCATGTTCCCAGCCAATAACTATAATTGCCTGCAGGCTTACAGGGTCATTCACCTGCCCTGGCAGTCTGAATAAACTCACACACATCGCTCCCAATTGTCCATCAGCTGAATTGACCCTCATCATCGTCTATAACTGTGACAGAACTCTTTATTCGTTACATTTTTATCTCTCGCTGAGAACTTACTTACTGCCCATTCCATAGGGGTTGCCGACTATCTCACTCCCAAATACGGGACAAGGTGACGTCACCGCCCCGCGCCCCACGTGACCTCACCCAGCCGGCGGCCATGTGCTCCCGCTCCAACAATGGCGGCCGCCCCAGGCCGGGAGGCGGGTTGCTACGCAACCTCCGTCAGGCAGCACCCGGGCCTCCGGACCTACAGCGTCCGGGCCTACAGCGGCGCCATGGCCTACAGTGTCCAGGCCTACAGTGTCCGGGCCTACAGTGTCCAGGCCTACAGTGTCCGGGCCTACAGCGTCCGGGCCTACAGCGTCCGGGCTTACAGTGTCCGGGCCCATAGTGTCCGGACCTACAGTAGTCTCCACAGATGCTGCCTGACCCACTGAGTTACTCCAGCACTCTGTGAAACGTCACCTATCCATGTTCTCCACAGATGCTGCCTGACCCACTGAGTTACTCCAGCACTCTGTGAAACGTCACCTATCCATGTTCTCCACAGATGCTGCCTGACCCACTGAGTTACTCCAGCACTCTGTGAAACGTCACCTATCCATGTTCTCCACAGATGCTGCCTGACCCGCTGAGTTACTCCAGCACTTTGTGTCTATCTTTGGTGTAAACCAGCACCTGCAGTTCCCTCCTACACATTTAGCTTAGTTTAGGTTTATTATAGTCACACGTACCGAGCGAGGTACAGTGAAAAGCTTTTTGTTGAGTGCTATCCAGTCAGCAAAAATACTGTACATCATTAGTACTAGTGTAGTGTAGCTGGGATATGTTGGCCGGCGCGGGCGAGAGGGGACGTAGGGCCTGTTTCCACGCTGTAGGCAATAGACAATAGGTGCAGTAGGAGGCCATTCGGCCCTTCAAGCCAGCACCGCCATTCAATGTGATCATGGCTGATCATTCTCAATCAGTACCCCGTTCCTGCCTTCTCCCCATACCCCCTGACTCCGCTATCCTTAAGAGCTCTATCTAGCTCTCTCTTGAATGCATTCAGAGAATTGGCCTCCACTGCCTTCTGAGGCAGAGAATTCCACAGATTCACAACTCTCTGACTGAAAAAGTTTTTCCTCATCTCAGTTCTAAATGGCCGACCCCTTATTCTTAAACTGTGGCCCCTTGTTCTGGACTCCCTCGACATTGGGAACATGTTTCCTGCCTCTAACGTGTCCAACCCCTTAATAATCTTATACGTTTCGATGTTCGCAGTCTGTCTGAGTCTTCTGATCCTCCCAACACCCTGCTCACGAAACCTCGCAACAAGGAACTGCAGGTGCTGGTTTACCCCAAAGATAGACACAAAGTGCTGGAGTAACTCAGTAACTGTATCGCCCAGCAACGACACAGTAAAATCGAACTGCAAGTCTTATGCAAGAGAGCTGTGAAATCAGCAGTAACCAGGGCATAGTACACGTGAATAAGTAATGGGCTGTGTAGGATTAAAGCAGACTGGCTCTCACGAGAGAAGGGAGAGTATTTCAAAGAAGCTGTTGCAGTCCCACGTTCCGAGCCCCTTGCATCTCTGCTGGAACCCACACTGTGTGGGAAGGAACTGCAGATGCTGGCTTTTACGCTGGAGACAGACATAAAGAGCTGGAGTAACTCAGCGGGGCAGGCAGCGTCCCTGGAGAAAAAGGAACGGGTGACGTTTCGGGCCGAGGGTCCGAAGAAAGGTCTCGGCTGGAAACGTCACCCGTTCCTTCTATCCAGAGACGCGTGAGCCCCGCGATGTTGTAGTCCACAGCCTCCCGCGGGTGGAGCTCCCGAAACCAGTCTCCAGCAAAGGCCGCCAACTCCGCGATGTGCGGACGGGGAAATAAATCACAGCTCCGTCGAGGGAAGAGATTGAAAGAAAGGTTCCCCCGACTCCCCCCCCAACCCCCCCCCCCCCCCCCCCACATAAAACAAGCTAAAGAACACTACAAACATACATTTAACACATACTGTTAAAGGAACAAAGAAGGATGGGACAGACAAACTGTTGGCAAGGCGGCCACTGCTGGCGCCTCCCATATATATATGTGTGTGTGTGTACGTATGTGTGTACGTATGTGTGTGTGTGTGTGTATATATATATATATATATGTACACACATACATACACACACACATACGAACACACACACACATACGTACACACACACACACATACGTACACACACACGTACGTACACACACACACATGTGCACACACACATACGTACACACACACATATGTACACACACACATGTACACACACACACGTACGTACACACACACACACATACGTACACACACACACGTACGTACACACACACACATACGTACACACACACATATGTACACACACATACGTGCACACACACATACGTACACACACACATACGTACACACACACATGTACACACACACACGTACGTACACACACACACACGTACGTACACACACACACATACGTACACACACACATATGTACACACACATACGTGCACACACACATACGTACACACACACATACGTACACACACACATGTACACACACACACGTACGTACACACACACACACGTACGTACACACACACACACACATACGTACACACACACATATGTACACACACATACGTGCACACACACATACGTACACACACACATACGTACACACACACATGTACACACACACACATACGTACACACACACACATACGTACACACACACGTATGTACACACACATACGTACGCACAAAAAATAACAATAATTGTGCAAAATAACAATAATAGTCTTTGGGTTCAGAGCTTATTTGAGATTGTAATGTTTAATAGCCGTTTAATGACAGTTGTCGCCATCTTCCAATCTACCTCGTTGTGCTTCTTGCACTTTTTCCATCTGCACTTCCTCTGCAGCTGTGCCACTGTCTTGTGCGCGAGGCTTCCCTTATCTTTTGTCCTTGTATGGATGTATGTGGAACTGACCCGATGGGGCTGAATCCATGAGCTCCTCTTGAGTCCATAGATGTATCTCAGAGCAGAATGGTTGCGATAAGCCAGCTCTCCGTTGACAGAGAGCATGGAATTTGTCCTTATCTCTACTTTAAACAAGCAACCATTTACTTTGGGAATATTCCAATAGTTTTTCCATCCAACCCTCTCAAACCTCTTCAGAATGTTCAATCTGTCCGTGACGTCACCCCTCATTCCAGGGAACTCCACTGACTGTGACAGTCAAATGTTTTCCTTGAATCTTTTTGCCAAATGTCACATGAACATAGACCACTGAACAGTACAGTGGTGGGCACGGTGGAGCAGCGGTAGAGTTGCTGCCTCACAGCGCCGGAGACCCGGGTTCCATCCCGACCACGGGCGCTGTCTGTACGGAGTTTGTACGTTCTCCCCGTGACCTGCGTGGGTTTTCTCCGGGTGCTCCGGTCTGCTCCCGCACTCCAAAGACGTGCATGTTTGTAGGTTAATTGGCTTGGTGTAAATGTAAAAATGCCATACCTTGTCCCGAGTGTGCGTCTGATCGTGTCAGTGTGCGGGGATCGCTGGGCGGCGCGGACTCGGTGGGCTGACAGGCCTGTTTCCGCGCTGTATCTCTAAAACTAAAACTGAAAGGTCTCCCCTTCAATATGGTATCAAGTCCCCAGATTTGGTACAAGGAATTTTTACATTTAATTTTAGGAGAATGAAGTCATGATGGAACCCTGGTCTCTGGCGCTGTGAGGCAGCTGCTCTACCCGCTGAGCCACCGTGCCGCCCTTGTTTTGTGTGCTATCCAGGCAAATCCCACCGTACCGGGGCGGCACGGTGGCGCAGCGGGTAGAGCTGCTGCCTCACGAGTTCCATCCTGACTACGGGCGCTGTCTGTACGGAGTTTGTACGTTCTCCCCGTGACCTGCGTGGGTTTTCTCCGGGTGCTCCGGTCTCCTCCCGCACTCCAAAGACGTGCAGGTTTGCAGGTTAATTGGCTGTGGTAAGATTGTAACTTGTCCCTAGTGTGTGTAGGATAGTGCTAGTGTACCGGGATCGCTGGTCGGTGCGGACACGGTGGGCATGTTTCCGCGCTGTGTCAATAGACAATAGACAATAGGTGCAGGAGGAGGCCATTCGGCCTTTCGAGCCAGCGCCGCCATTCAATGTGATCATGGCTGATCATTCTCACAGTGCCGGTATCCATTGTAGTCAGGATGGAACCCGGGTCTCTGAGCGCTGTAAGGCAGCAACTCTGCCAGGGGGAGAGGCAGAAACAGTTTCAGATTCAAAATCAGAATTTACGGTTTGAAAGAATCTTGCTTGCGACATCCTCCAATGCCGGAGCTGGGCAAGATCTTTACAATCGCCCGTAAACATGCCACGCACGATGTTGAGTGAGAGCAGGGATTTCTCCCCTGTGTCCCGGCCAATACTCAACCAGCAGCCAGCGGCTAAATATAGATCGCTGGGTCCTTGTAGGATTTCTGTCCATGGGAGTTTCCTGTGAGCTGATTACATACAACATTTTCCACATTAAATTAGTGACGAGACTCCATCATGCGGCTTCAGAAATGGTTTATAAACCCGAGTCTTGCTTTCCTTTCCACTGGCCCTTTTAGAGTAGATGTTTAGTTTGGTTTGGTTTGGTTTGGTTTGGTTTGGTTTGGTTTGGTTTGGTTTGGTTTGGTTTGGTTTGGTTTGGTTTGGTTTGGTTTGGTTTGGTCTGGTTTAGTTTGGTTTGGTTTGGTTTGGTTTGGTTTGGTTTGGTTTGGTTTGGTTTGGTTTGGTTTGGTTTGGTCTGGTTTGGTTTGGTTTGATTTGGTTTGGTTTGGTTTGGTTTGGTTTGGTTTGGTTTGGTTTGGTTTGGTTTGGTTTGGTTTGGTTTGGTTTGGTTTGGTTTGGTTTGGTTTGATTTGGTTTGGTCTGGTTTAGTTTAGTTTGGTTTGGTTTGGTTTGGTTTGGTTTGGTTTGGTTTGGTTTGGTTTGGTTTGATTTGGTTTAGTTTAGTTTAGTTTAGTTTAGTTTAGTTTAGTTTAGTTTATTGATACAGCCCACCAAGTCCGCGCCGACCAGCGATCCCCGCACATTAACACTGTCCGATACACACTGGGGACAATTTTACATTTGTACCATTTAAGCCAATTAACCTCCAAACGTCTTTGGTGTGCGGGAGGGAACCAGAGCACCGGGAGAAAACCCACGCAGGTCATGGGGAGAACGTACAAACTCCGTACAGATAGCGCCCGTAGTCAGGATTGAACCCGGGTCTCTGGCGCTGTGAGACAGCAGCTCTACCTGCTGCGCCACCGTGTCAGATGTGGAGAGGATGTTTCCACCAGTGGGAGAGTCTAGGACCAGAGGGCACAGCCTTAGATTTAAAGGACGTTCTTTTACGAAGGAGATGAGAAGGAATTTCTTCAGTCAGAGGGCGGTGAATCTGAAATTCATTGCCACAGACGGCTGTGGAGGCCAAGTCAATGGATATTTTTATGGCAGAGATAGATTGATTCTTGATTAGTGCGTGGGTGTCAGGGGTTACGGGGAGAAGGCAGGAGAATAGTGTTACGAGGGAGAGATAGATCAGCCATGATTGAATGGCGGGGTAGTCTTGATGGGCCGAATGGCCTAATTCTGCTCCTGTCACTTATGAACTTATGATGGTTCCTCAGGGTAGAAGCCTCTGTGCCTTGTGTAGGAAGGAACTGCAGATGCTGGTTTATACAGAAGATGGACACAAAGTGCTGGAGTAACTCAGCGGGACAGGCAGCATCTGTACGGAGTTTGTACGTTCTCCCCGTGACCTGCGTGGGTTTTCTCCGAGATCTTCGGTTTCCTCCCACACTCCAAAGACGTGCAGGTATGTAGGTTAATTGGCTGGGTAAATGTAAAAATTGTCCCTAGTGTGTGTAGGATAGTGTTAGTGTGCGGGGATCGCTGGGCGGCACGGACTCGGTGGGCCGAAGGGCCTGTTTCCGCGCTGTATCTCTAAATCTAAATCTAAAATCTAAATCTCTGGAGAACGTGGCTAGGTGACGTTTCGGGTCGGGACCCTTCTTCAGGCACAGATCCATGTTCTCCCGAGATGTTGCCTAACCTGCAGCGTTACTCCAGCATTTGTGTCGATCTCAGACTCGGAACTTTCCCTGGCAGAGGATGATTAATGAACCCATGAAATACTAGACCCTTTGGGCGTTTAGTTCAGTTTAGTTTAGTTTAGAGATCCAGCGTGGAAACAGGTCCTTCAGCCCCTCGAGTCGCCAACCAGCGATCCCCGCACACTAACACTGTCCCACACAATTTCACATTTGTACCAAGACAATTAACCTCCCAACCTGCACGTCTTTGGAGTGTGGGAGAAAACCGGAGATCTCGGAGAAAACCCACGCAGATCACGGGGAGAACGTACAAACTCCGTACAGACGGCGCCCGTGGTCGGGATCGAACCCGGGTCTCTGGCGCTGTGAGGCAGCAACTCTACGGGAGAAGACGACAGGCCAGTGCAAGTAGCCTTGAGTTGAAAGGACAAAGAGTTGATTTGGACAGACATGGGTCAGATGGCTTCCTTTGTACAATAATGTCTCTTCCCACAAGCAACATAGACTTGTGTATTTCCTCTTATTGTGTGAGATTGTGTTAGACAATAGACAATAGACAATAGACAATAGGAGCAGGAGGAGGTCATTCGACCCTTCGAGCCAGCACCGCCATTCAATGTGATCATGGCTGATCATTCTCAATCAGTACCCCGTTCCTGCCTTCTCCCAATACCCCCTGACTCCGCTATCCTTAAGAGCTCTATCTAGCTCTCTCTTGAATGCATTCAGAGAATTGGTCTCCACTACCTTCTGAGGCAGAGAATTCCACAGATTCACAACTCTCTGACTGGAAAAGTTTTTCCTCATATCATATCATATCATATATATACAGCCGGAAACAGGCCTTTTCGGCCCACCAAGTCCGTGCCGCCCAGTGATCCCCGTACATTAACACTATCCTACACCCACTAAGGACAATTTTTACATTTACCCAGCCAATTAACCTACATACCTGTACGTCTTTGGAGTGTGGGAGGAAACCGAAGATCTCGGAGAAAACCCACGCAGGTCACGGGGAGAACGTACAAACTCCTTACAGTGCAGCACCCGTAGTCAGGATCGAACCTGAGTCTCCGGCGCTGCATTCGCTGTAAAGCAGCAACTCTACCGCTGCGCTACCGTGCCGCCCATCTCCGTTCTAAATGGCCTACCCCTTATTCTTAAACTGCGGCCCCTGGTTCTGGACTCCCCCAACATTGGGAACATGTTTCCTGCCTCTAACCTGTCCAACCCCTTGATAATCTTATACGTTTCTTATTTGTGTTAATTTATAAATTGGAGATGAAGATTTCCTCAGTTGGGCAAAGCCGGGAGTGTTTGGAGGAAATTACGCCCCCCCCTGCCGTCTCTACCACTGGCAGTGTTGTCATGGTTACTGAATATCAGGAACGCCAGCGATCAATTGGAAGCTTGCATCTTGCATCATTTTTCCAATGCAGAGGATGTGTGATTGGAATAAAACTCCTCTCTCAAGAGTTCCCTTCAGCTTCAAGGCCGAACAAAAATCCAATTTTATTCGATGCAATTAACTTTAGAGAAACAGGGTAGAGAAGCAGGCCCTTCGGCCCCACCGGGTCCGCGCCGACCTACGATTCCCATTATGCTGGCAACGCAGGCAGTGGAGGCCAAGTCATTCAAGAGAGAGCTGGATAGAGCTCTTAAGGATAGCGGAGTCAGGGGGTGTGGGGGGAAGGCAGGAACGGGGTACTGATTGAAAATGATCAGCCATGATCACATTGAATGGCGGTGCGTACAGGCTTGAAGGGCCAAATGGCCTCCTCCTGCACCTATTGTCTATTGAGGCCAAGCCAACGGATATTATTAAGGCAGAGGCAGACAGGTTCTTGATTAGTACACGTGTCAGTACGCGAGCTGGTGTGACTTGGGTGGGGGAGGGATGGAGAGAGAGAGAGAGAGGGAATGCCGGGACTACCTGAAGTTAGAGAGATCAACGTCCGTACTAGTAAAGCCGAGTTGGAATTACGAAAGGCTTAAGTCCGAGAACGAGGGAGCATGGTGTTGGAAGCCGAAGGGCAGGAGCGACTCGTCCATCACCCAATCCCAGCGCCGGGCTTCTAGTTGCCAAGTTACACGTTGGTCGGAGTTGTACAATTCTAACTATTTTTAGATGACAAAATCTACACAATTGATGATCTTGTGTCAACATTCACTCTAAAACTTCATTAAAAACTGGTATCCTGGAGACTGGGTGGGCAAACACGCCCACTCACTTGCGTAGACTTGATGTTGGCTATTGTGAATGTTAACTTCTTACATTTTTCAAAAGAATTAAAAATGCTCCATGCGTAGCTCCACTTTTACGTGTTCTGGAGAGAGTGTTTCTCGGTGATTATAGGGTTCATTGATCCATTCCCCCCTCCCCCCATTCACGAGGGAAACTGTAAAGGGGAGGCCATTTAAAACTGAGGTGAGGTAAAACTTTTTCACCCAGAGTGGTGAATTTGTGGAATTCTCTGCCACAGAAGGCAGTGGAGGTCGATTCACTGGATGGATTTAAGAGAGAGTTAGATAGAGCTCGAGGGGCTAGTGGAATCAAGGGATATGGGGAGAAGGCAGGCACGGGTTACTGATTGTGGATGATCAGCCATGATCACAATGAATGGCGGTGCTGGCTGGAAGGGTCGAATGGCCTCCTCCTGCACCTATTGTTTATTGTCTATTGTCTATTGACAATGGCCTCCTCCTGCACCTATTGTCAATGTTTCTATGACTCAGTGACCGTTTCACCAAACACTTGCCGACCACTTTAGCTCCTCAACCCCTTTCCTCGCCGACCTTTCTGTCCTGTGCGCAGCGGGTAGAGCTGCTGCCTCACAGCGCCGGAGACCCGGGTTCCATCCCGACTACGGGCGCTGTCTGTACTGAGTCTGTACTTTCTCCCCGTGACTTGCGTGGGTTTTCTCCGAGATCTTCGGTTTCCTCCCACACTCCAAAGACGTGTAGATTTGTCGGCTAATTGGCTTTGGTATAAATGTAAATTGTCCCTAGTGTGTGTAGGATAGTGTTAGTGCGCGGGGATCGCTGGGCGGAGCGGACTCGGTGGGCCGAAGGGCCTGTTTTTGCGCTGCATCTCTAAAACTAAGAACTAAAGAAAAACTATTCCTTTTCTCCACAGATGCTGCCTGACCCGCTGAGTTACTCCAGCACTCTGTGAAACGTCACCTATCCATGTTCTCCACAGATGCTGCCTGACCCGCTGAGATACTCCAGCACTCTGTGAAACGTCACCTATCCATGTTCTCCACAGATGCTGCCTGACCCGCTGAGTTACTCCAGCATTTTGTGTCCAACTTCGGTGTAAACCAGCATCTGCAGTTCCTTCCCACACCTCCATTCTGACCGGTGAGAGGTGATGAGATAATGCAAGCAGTCATGTCAAGACCAGCCGCAATTTCCTTTGCCATATTCAATCTATTTGACGATCCTTTTTGAACCCACTGCTGGCATTGTCCGTAGTTCATCCGCACATTTGCAGAGCTTTGCTCTTTCATCTCCAAAGACCTGCGGGTTTGTGGGTTAATTGGCTCGGTGTAAATGTAAATTGTGCCTAGTGTGTGTGTGCAGGATAGAGTTAGTGTGCGGGGATCGCTGGTCGGCGCGGACTCGGTGGGCCGATGGGCCTGGACTCAGTGGGGGGAGTCCAGAACCAGGGGCCACAGTTTAAGAATAAGGGGTAGGCCATTTACAACGGAGATGAGGAAAAACCTTCTTCAGTCAGAGAGTTGTGAATCTGTGGAACTCTCTGCCTCAGAAGGCAGTGGAGGCCAATTCTCCGAATGCATTCAAGAGAGAGCTAGATAGAGCTCTTAAGGATAGCGGAGTCAGGGGGTATGGGGAGAAGGCAGGAACGGGGTACTGATTGAGAATGATCAGCTGTGATCACATTGAATGGCGGTGCTGGCTCGAAGGGCCGAATGGCCTACTTCTGCACCTATTGTCTATTGGCCCTGACCTCCCATCTACCTCATTGGAGACCCTTGGACTATCTTTGATCGAACTTTACAGGACTTTATCTTGCACTATAATATTCATGTGCAGGTTTGTAGGTTAATTGGCCTACTACTGCACCTATTGTCTATTGTCTGTTGTCTCTAAACGAAAATAAAACTACAGGGAAGATAAGACACAAAGTGCTGGAGTATCTCAGCGGGACAGTGTGGTGATTGTAGTCCACCATCTTAGACACATTAGCTCATTGGTGTGGGAAGGAACTGCAGATGCTGGTGTACACTGTAGACAGACACAAGATGCTCCTTAGTGTAAATTGTCCTTGGTGTGTGGGATAGTGGAAGTAAGAATTTCATTGTTGTATCTGGGGCTTGTGACAACAAAACACTTGTGACTCGTGTAGGGGCCGGTTGGCAAGGTAGACAACTGTCCCGTATTAGCCGGGACATCCCGTATTTTGGGCTAAATTGGTTTGTCCCGTACGGGACCTGCCCTTGTCCCCGTATTAGGGGGCTGCTGTAGGCCCGGACAGTGTAGGCCTGGACAGTGTAGGCCTGGACAGTGTAGGCCTGGACAGTGTAGGCCCGGACACTGTAGGCCTGGACAGTGTAGGCCTGGACAGTGTAGGCCTGGACAGTGTAGGCCTGGACAGTGTAGGCCTGGACAGTGTAGGCCCGGACACTGTAGGCCTGGACAGTGTAGGCCCGGACAGTGTAGGCCCGGACAGTGTAGGCCCGGACAGTGTAGGCCCGGACAGTGTAGGCCCAGACAGTGTAGGCCCGGACAGTGTAGGCCCGGACAGTGTAGGCCCGGACAGTGTAGGCCTGGACAGTGTAGGCCTGGACAATGTAGGCCTGGACAGTGTAGGTCTGGACAGTGTAGGCCCGGACAGTGTAGGCCCGGACAGTGTAGGTCTGCCAACTTCCTCACTCCCAAAATAAGGGTGACGTCACCACCCCACGCCCCCACGTGACCTCGCACAGCCAGCGGCCACGTGCTCCCGCTCCACCAATGGCTGCCGCCATTGGTGGAGCGGGAGCGCGTGGCCGCTGGCTGGGCGAGGTCACGTGGGCTGCGGGGCGGTGACATCACCCGTATTTGGGAGTGGTGAAGTTGGCAGCCCTAGTGGTCAGCGTGGACTCGATGGGCTCGAAGGGCCTGTTTCTGTGCTGTGTCTCCAAAGATGCTGCCCGGCCCGCCGCTGGGTTACTCCGGCGGTTTGAGACCTTTCGCGCGAACGGGCAATCAGCGGTTGGCGTGGACCTGTCGGGCCGAAGGTGCGGATGCTGGTTTAAACCGGCGGTGGGCGCACAATGCCGGAGTAACTCAGCGGGACAGGGCCGGAATCTCTGGAGAGGAGGGATGGGTGACGTTTCGGGCCTCGAAGAAAGGCCTCGACCCGAGACGTCACCCATTCCTTCTCTCCAGAGGCGCTGCCTGACCCGCTGAGTTACTGCAGCTCTTTGTGTCTGTCCTCGGCAGTCTGATACATCAGCGTAACATGCTTAGGGAGAAGACGAGCGGCACGGTGGCGCAGCGATAGAGTTAGACAATAGACAATAGACAATAGGTGCAGGAGTAGGCCATTCAGCCCTTCGAGCCAGCACCGCCATTCAATGCGATCATGGCTGATCACTCTCAATCAGTACCCCGTTCCTGCCTTCTCCCCATACCCCCTCACTCCGCTATCCTTAAGAGCTCTATCCAGCTCTCTCTTGAAAGCATCCAACGAACTGGCCTCCACTGCCTTCTGAGGCAGAGAATTCCACACATTCACCACTCTCTGACTGAAAAAGTTCTTCCTCATCTCCGTTCTAAATGGCCTACCCCTTATTCTTAAACTGTGGCCCCTTGTTCTGGACTCCCCCAACATTGGGAACATGTTTCCTGCCTCTAATGTGTCCAATCCCCTAATTATCTTATATGTTTCAATAAGATCCCCCCTCATCCTTCTAAAAGGTTGCTGCCTTAAGCGAATGCAGCGCCGGAGACTCAGGTTCGATCCCGACTACGGGCGCTGTCTGTACGGAGTTTGTACGTTCTCCCCGTGACCTGCGTGGGTTTTCTCCGAGATCTTCGGTTTCCTCCCACACTCCAAAGACGTGCAGGTATGTAGATTAATTGACTGGGTAAAACGTAAAAATCGTCCCTAGTGGGTGTAGGATAGTGTTAGTGTGCGGGGATCGCTGGGCGGCGCGGACCCGGTGGGCCGAAGGGCCTGTTTCCGCGCTGTATCTCTAAATCTAAATCTAAAAAATAAATAAATCTAAAGATCAAGTTTGGACTGAAACTGAATCTCTTCAAAGGTGAAACTGTGGCGAAACTATTTAGACTTTTTACTTAACGTTCTGGAGAAGAATCGCGGACTGACCTTGGGAGTACGAGACCTGAGTGGGCGAGTTAATGGACTGTTACGCAGAGATCCGTGACAAGAAACCAAATCAGGCTTCCCGGGCTCATCCAAATACAACTACTAAACCCAGGGTTCAACATTTATCAGTGTCGCTGGCTGAGAAATTATTGGATTGTCATAAACCCAACTGCTCCATTAAGTTTCTTCAGAGAAGGAAATTGTCTGTGCCGAACATGATGCTAAGTTAAACTAATCTCCCCTGCCTGCACGTGATTCATATCCCCCCATTCCCCGCATATCCATGCGCCTGTCTAAAAGCCTCTGGAGATACAGCACGGAAACAGGCCCTTCGGCCCACCGAGTCCGCACCGACCAGCGATCCCCGCACACTAACACTATCCCACACACATTACGGACAATGTACCTCAACCCCATTGTGGACATTGGACTTTGTCTGTGGAACTGATGCGCTACGACGCTGAGAACTATATTCTGCACTCTGTATCTTCCCCTTTGCTCTGTCTTTGTTTAAATTTAGTTTAGTTTGGAGACACAGACCATTCGGCTCATCGTGTCCGTGCTGACCAGCGATCACCCCGCACACTAACACTATCCTACACACACTGGGGGCAATTTACAAATTAACAATTAGCCTACAAACCAGTACGTCTTTGCAGTGTTACTGTACGAGGCGATCGCTGGTCGGCATGGACTCGGTGGGCCGAAGGGCCTGTTTCCACAATGTATCGCTAAAGTCCAAACTCTAAAGTAAAACAACATGTGCACAAGGGCACTTTGGAGTGTGGGAGGAAACCGGAGCACCCGGAGAAAACCCACGCGGGTCACGGGGAGTACGTACAAACTCCGTACAGACAGCGCCCGCAGTCAGGATGGAACCCGGGTCTCTGGCGCCGTGAGGCAGCAGCTCTACCCGCTGCGCCACCGTGCCGCCCTAACTTGCACTAAGCATTATTCCCTTTATCCTGTATTTGTACATTGTGGACGGCTCGATTGTAATCATACAGTGTATAGTCTTTCCGCTGACTGGATAGAACACGACGAAAATGCTTTCCCCTGTACCTCAGCGCGCGTGACAATAAACGAAACTAAACTATTTGACAAAAGAAAGAGAAGAAAGTAATTGAAATGTATCTGTGCGCAGCGGGTAGAGCTGCTGCCTCACGGCACCAGAGACCCGGGTTCCATCCCGACTACCGGCGCTGTCTGTGCGGAGTTTGTACGTTCTCCCCGTGACCTGCGTGGGTTTTCACCGAGTTTCATCCCACGCTCCAAAGACGTGCAGGTTTACAGATTTATTGGCTTGGAATTAATGTAAAATTGCCCCTCGTGTGTGTAGGATGGTGTGTGTTAGTGTGCGGGGATCGCTGGTCGGCACGGACCCGGTGGGCCGAAGGGCCTGTTTCCGCACTGCGTCTTTAACGTAAACTAAATTAAAATAACATTCAAAGAGCGGTGGGGAAGTCATGTAGGTGTTGGTATATCAGTCATCCCTGCCAAATGAAGCAGCATAAATTTGATTTAGGAAACTACTTGCCCCGATGTGTAAATTATAACAAGGAATAAAAACTAGAAAGGTGGAAAATCTCTCGTTGCCTATCATATTTTTAAGAGTTCATAGATTTTAATAATAGCTTTGCAGAGCATCATGCTATTACCAAATAATATATTCAAGGCAGCGGGTTAATTTACCTCCATTTTGAGCAATGCGTAGAGTTATTTAGACGTTACACCTTAGAGATACGGCTCGGAAACAGGCCCTTCGGCCCACCGAGTCCATGCCGACCAGCGACCAGCACTATCCTACACTGCAAGTCAATTAACCTACAAATCTAGAGTCATAGAGTGAAACAGTGCAGAAATAGGCCCTTCGGCCAGTGTGTTTTCACACTTCTGCACCACTTGCCTGATAGGAGAGGGGAGAAGAGGGAGTGGCCGGGGTGAGACTGGTCCTTGATGATGCTGCTGGCCTTGCCGAGGCAGCGTGAGGTGTAGATGGAGACAATGAGAGGGAGGTTGGTTTGTGCGGTGGTCTGGGCTGCTGGCCTTGTCGAGGCAGTGTGAGGTGCAGATAATAGACAATAGACAATAGGTGCAGGAGTAGGCCATTCGGCCCTTCGAGCCAGCACCGCCATTCAATGTGATCATGGCTGATCATTCTCAATCAGTACCCCGTTCCTGCCTACTCCCCATACCCCCTGACTCCGCTATCCTTAAGAGCTCGATCTAGCTCTCTCTTGAATGCATTCAGAGAATTGGCCTCCACTGCCTTCTGAGGCAGAGAATTCCACAGATTCACAACTCTCTGACTGAAAAAGTTTTTCCTCATCTCCGTTCTAAATGGCCTACCCCTTATTCTTAAACCGTGGCCCCTGGTTCTGGAGTCAATGGAAGGGAGGTTGGTTTGTGCGATGGTCTGGGTTAATATAGTTTAGTTTAGTTTAGTTTAGAGATACTGCAGGGGAACATGAGAGTGATGGGTGGTGTATTTTGGGGTTTGATATGGTAGATAATGCAGGCTAATGCTTTACTGCCTTAACAATGAACTGCATCTCACCCACTTTCAATCAGATCTTCGCTGCTGTTTGGGAAATCCTATCACTGCAGTTATGTCTGTGTCGAGCAATCTGCATTTAGATACCACCTTCAAGGCAGGCAGACAAACAGGGTCAGGAGACTGGAGGCACGATCTACAGAAAAGCATACAGGGCGGCACGCTGGCGCATGGTTGCTGCCTCACAGCGCCAGAGACCTGGGTTCGATCCCAGCTAGGGGCGCTGCCTGTGTGGAGTTTGCACGTTCTCCCCGTGACCTGCGTGGCTTTCTCCGGGTGCTCCGGTTTCTTCCCACACTCCAAAGACGTGCAAGTTTGTCATTTAATTGGCTGCTGTAAATTGTCCCTAGTACGTAGGATAGAACTAGTGTACGGGCGATCGCTGGTCGGCGAGGACATGGTGGGCCGAAGGGCCTGTTTCCAGGCTGTATCTCTAAACCAGACACAGAGTGCTGGAGTAACTCAGCGGGTCAGGCAGCATCGGTGGAGAACATGGATAGGTGACGTTTCACAGAGTGCTGGAGTAACTCAGTGGGTCAGGCAGCATCTGTGGAGAACATGGGTGGGTGACGTTTCACAGAGTGCTGGAGTAACTCAGTGGGTCAGGCAGCATCTGTGGAGAACATGGGTGGGTGACGTTTCACAGAGTGCTGGAGTAACTCAGGGGGTCAGGCAGCATTTGTGGGGGAGCGTTTCTGTGCTGCATTTCTTAAAGTCCAAACTCAAGTCTAACTCAGCAACGCACGGTCACATTGGCGCAGCGGTAGAGTTGCTGCCTTACAGCGAATGCAGCGCCGGAGACCCTGGTTCGATCCCAACCACGGGTGCCATCTGTACGGAGTTTGTACGATCTCCCCGTGGGTTTTCTCCGGGTGCTTCGGTTTCCTCCCACACTCCAAAGACGTGCAGGTTGGTAGGTTAATTGGCTTTGGTGTGAATGTAAAATTGTCCCTAGTGGGTGTGGGATAGTGTTAGTGTGCGGGGATCGCTGGTCGGCACGGACCCGGTGGGCCGAAGGGCCTGTTTCCGCGCTGTATCTCTAACCTAAACACGGCTTTTGAGGAACAATATTCACCACGGTGGGATTGGTAGCCACTTCAGCCTGCCTGGCTTTGCAGAAGTATGAGATTAGCAGGAAGATTTGACGGCAGACAGTGTTGCCAGCCGTCCCGCATCAACTGGCCATCACGTGTGTCTTCCCACCCCCACCACCCACCCCCACACAAGGGCCAAGGTGCCAGCGAGTTGTCATCTCCAATTTGCTGCCTGGATTGTGATCAGACTATTTCCGCGCGGCACTGCTGAATCAGGCAGCTTTGGCATGCACATCTCACCTGCAGCCCTGTCTGGAAGCAGCAGGCAAGGCCAGGCCAGACACTGCCAGGCATCGCGCTGTGCCTGCTGGGCGCCAGCTTTGTCAAATCATCCTTGCATCCATCCATCATTCCCACTCACAGCGAGCTGGAAAACTGTTTTAGTCTTTAGTCAGAGGGTGGTGAATCTGTGGGATTCTTTGCCACAGAAGGCAGTGGAGGCCACAAGTCAGTGGGTATTTTTAAGGCGGAGATGGATAGATTCTTGATTAAGTTTCCCTCCTGGGATAAATAAAGGGATCAATTGCTCTCCTGGAATAAATAAAGTTCTGTCGTATCGTATCGTATTAGTGCGGGTGTCAGGGGTTGTGGGGAGAAGGCAGGAGAATTGGGTTAGGAGGGAGAGATAGATCAGTTCACGTCGTGTGAACTGTGAGGAAGATGCTATGAGGTTGCAGGGTGACTTGGACAGGTTGTGTGAGTGGGCGGATGCATGGCAGATGCAGTTTAATGTGGATATGTGTAAGGTTATCCACTTTGGTGGTAAGAATAGGAAGGCAGAGTATTATCTGAATGGTGTCAAGTTAGGAACAGGGGACGTACAACGAGATCTGGGTGTCCTAGTGCATCAGTCACTGAAAGGAAGCATGCAGGTGCAGCAGGCAGTGAAGAAAGCCAATGGAATGTTGGCCTTCATAACAAGAGGAGTTGAGTATAGGAGCAAAGAGGTCCTGCAGTTGTACAGGGCCCTAGTGAGACCGCACCTGGAGTACTGTGTGCAGTTTTGGTCTCCAAATTTGAGGAAGGATATTCTTGCTATTGAGGTTTACTAGGTTAATTCCCGGAATGGCGGGACTGTCGTATGTTAAAAGACTGGAGCGACTTGGCTTGTATACACTGGAATTTAGAAGGATGAGTGGAGATCTTATCGAAACGTATAAGATTATTAAGGGGTTGGACACGTTAGAAGCAGGAAACATGTTCCCAATGTTGGGGGAGTCCAGAACCAGGGGCCACAGTTTAAGAATAAGGTGTAGGCCATTTAGAACGGAGATGAGGAAAAACCTTTTCAGTCAGAGAGTTGTAAATCTGTGGAATTCTCTGCCTCAGAAGGCAGTGGAGGCCAATTCTCTGAATGCATTCAAGAGAGAGCTAGATAGAGCTCTTAAGGATAGCGGAGTCAGGGGGTATGGGGAGAAGGCAGGAACGGGGTACTGATTGAGAATGATCAGCCATGATCACATTGAATGGCGGTGCTGGCTCGAAGGGCCGAATGGCCTCCTGCACCTATTATCTATTGTCTATTATCAACCACGATTGAATGGCGGAGTAGACTTGATGGGCCGAATGGCCTAATTCTACTGCTATCACTAATGACCTTATGGCTGCAAGACCCAGGAGCATCCATCTCTCTGGCCTTTCCCTGTGTCAGTGGCCCTGAAAGAAAAAGAGTGATTCCTTTCAAGGTTTTTTAATTCGGCAAATCCACACAAGGATGCCGTTCCAATCTCCCTCGAGGCCACTGTTGAAGTTTTATAAACATCGTGTAAGGATGGGGCGGCACGGTGGCACAGCGGGTAGAGCTGCTGCCTCACAGCGCCGGAGACCCGGGTTCGATCCCGACTACGGGCGCTGTCTGTATGGAGTTTGTACGTTCTCCCCGTGACCTGCGTGGGTTCTCTCCGGGTGCTCCGGTTTCCTCCCACTCTCCAAAGACGTGCAGGTTTGAGGGTTAATTGGCTTGGTTATAAATGTAAATTGTCCCTGTGTGTGTGTGTGTGTGTGTAGGATAGCGTTAGTGCGCGGGGACCGCTGGTCGGCGCGGACTCGGTGGGCCGAAGGGCCTGTTTCAGCGCTGTATCTCTAAACTAAACTAAACTTAACTAAACTAAACTAAACCATATAACCATATAACCATATAACAATTACAGCACGGAAACAGGCCCGTTCGGCCCTACCAGTCCATGCCGACCACTCTCTCTGACCTAGTCTCATCTACCTGCTCTCAGACCATAACCTTCCAATCCCCTCCCATCCATATACCTATCAAATTTACTCTTAAATAATAAAATCGAGCCTGCCTCCACCACTTCCACCGGAAGCCCATTCCATACAGCCACCACCCTCTGAGTAAAAAAGTTACCCCTCATGTTACCCCTAAACTTATGTCCCTCAATTCTGAAGCTATGTCCCCTTGTTGGAATCTTCCCCACTCTCAAAGGGAAAAGCCTACCCACGTCAACTCTGTCCGTCCCTCTTAAAATTTTAAAAACCTCTATCAAGTCCCCCCTCAACCTTCTACGCTCCAAAGAATAAAGACCCAAACGGTACACAGTTTTGTATGAATAGCCTTTCTTTGACAGACAAGAACCGGTGTATTCTCCACAAGGAGATACAGAAAATTAATGCAGAAATTCTGAAGAGTTTGTCATTTAATAATCTTGCTGAGAGCTCGTGCTACCACTCCCGGTCCACCTCCGACAGTCATGTTGCTATAAATTAGCTGAAGAGATTTTTGATGGAATATTATATCACAAATAAGGAACAGAAATGGAACGGTTTCTCAGTGTGAACGGATAAACAACAGACAATAGACAATAGGTGCAGCAGGAGGCCATTCGGCCCTTCGAGCCAGCACCGCCATTCAATGTGATCATGGCTGATCATTCTCAATCAGTACCCCGTTCCTGCCTTCTCCCCATACCCCCCGACTCCGCTATCCTTAAGAGCTCTATCTAGCTCTCTCTTGAATGCATCCAGAAAATTGGCCTCCACTGCCTTCTGAGGCAGAGAATTCCACAGATTCACAACTCTCTGACTGAAAACGTTTTTCCTCATCTCAGTACTAAATGGCCTACCCCTTATTCTTAAACTGTGGCCCCTGTTTCTGGACTCCCCCAACATTGGGAACATGTTTCCTGCCTCTAACGTGTCCAACCCCTTAATAATCTTATACGTTTCGATAAGATCTCCTCTCATCCTTCTAAATTCCAGTGTATACAAGCCTAGTCGCTCCAGTCTTTCAACATATGACAGTCCCGCCATTCCGGGAATTAACCTAGTGAACCTACGCTGCACGCCCTCAATAGCAAGAATATCCTTCCTCAAATTTGGAGACCAAAACTGCACACAGTAATCCAGGTGCGGTCTCACTAGGGCCCTGTACAACTGCAGAAGGACCTCTTTGCTCCTATACTCAACTCCTCTTGTTATGAAGGCCAACATTCCATTGGCTTTCTTCACTGCCTGCTGTACCTGCATGCTTCCTTTCAGTGACTGATGCACTAGGACACCCAGATCTCATTGAACTCCCCCTCCTCCTAACTTGACACCATTCAGATAATACTCTGCCTTCCTATTCTTACCACCAAAGTGGATAACCTCACACTTATCCACATTAAACTGCATCTGCCATGCATCCGCCCACTCACACAGCGACACAAAAACACAGCGAATGCAAAACACCACTCGCTGCCAAGAGTTTCCGCAAAGCTCACAGCTAGTGGGACCGGCCAATCTTTTCCCGCCACTTTTTTAAAAAGAGATACAGCACGGAAACAGGCCCTTCGTCCCACCGAGTCCATGCCGGCAGACGATCGCCCGTTCACACTAGTTCGGCGTTATCCCACTTTCACATCCACCCTCCTGCACACACAGGGGCCATGTACGATCTACGATGTGGTACCACAGAACTTCACTTTGAAGAAGGGTCTCTACCCGAAACGTCGCCCATTCCTTCTCTCCTGAGATGCTGCCTGACCTGCTGAGTTACTCCAGCATTTTGTGAATAAATACCATCGATTTGTACCAGCATCTGCAGTTATTTTCTTATACTTCTTCAGACTGATGTCAGGGGAGGGGGCGGGACACAGAATTCGATGAAACTTCTTCCATCATCACCAAAGGGACGGTGAGTAAGGTGGGCCTAAAATTGTCGCAGTATCGTGTACCGTTTTAGCTGTAGCTCAGGAACAAACAAACAAACAAACAAACAAACGAGAGTTTTAGTATACAGATAGATGGGCGAAATGCAGGCAAATGGGACAATCTTAGATGGGGCATCTTGGTCAGCATGGGCAGGTTGGGCTGAAGGGCCTGTTTCCGTGCTGAATGGCTCCATGACGATGGATCCATGGAAATTTAAATGTCAACGTTGATGATTGCAGGGCAGGTTTAACAGAGGAACAAGAAACAGAGGGTAAGATGTAATTGGAATGAGGGACAAGCGTGTTATGCATCGAAAATAATTACTTCATAACCGGCCTTCCCTTCCCCTTGAAAAATGATAAAAATGTCAATTTTATTGATGTTCACGGAGGCACTTAATGAAAGGGAAATTGCTTAATTTCTAGCTTTGGCACGATCTATCTTTGGGTCGGCTGATTTTAATAGCTGCCTTGAATTATCCCAATGTTTTGGCAAATGTGGGGGTGGGGGTGGGGGTGGGGGTGGGGGTGGGGGTGGGGTAGGGGTGGGGGCTTGGAACGCACTGCCATAGGTGGTGGTGGAGGCAGACACAATAGTAGCGTGTAAGAGGCTTTTAGACAGGCGCATGGATATGTGCACAAGGGAAATTTCTACGGCATTCTCTCTCGGAAGGAAACCCACGCAGATCACGGGGAGAACGTGCAAACTCCGTACAGACAGCGCCCGCGGTCAGGATGGAACCCGGCTCTCCGGCGCTGTGAGGCAGCAGCTCTACCCTCTGCGCCACCGTGCTGACCGCATCTCAGCTTAAAGTTGCGCCCTCTCGTATTTTCAGGAACTCACCGAACATTCTGGAACATTCTGAAAGCAGAGGTTGGTGCGCTGGGGTATCTTAAACAAGCTTCACTAATAATGAAACGGTATGAATTATTCTTTATCATTTATCGCGTTGCCATCTCTCTCCCATCGCCCTCGCTTGACAGCTCAAGTACTTCTTTATTCTGGAATGTGTCAGGCGGCAGATATACTCCTCTCTAATAAACCATCCAGCCCTCCACAGCTCTGCCTCGGCGATGTTCAAAGATGCTCCCAAAGCAGCCAGCCCCAAGCACAGCAGCAAAACAGAGAGTGCTGGAGGAACTCAGCGGGTCAGGCAGCCTGTGCAGAGGCAATGGGAAGACCATGGCTTCGGGTCGGGACACTTCTGCAGACTCAACGAACCCCCTCATCAGGCTGAAGAAGGGTGCCCAACCCAAAAGGTCACACTTGTGCAAATGGGACTAGCTTACATCAGGCATCTCGGCCAGCATGGGCAAGTTGGGCCGAAGGGCCTGTTTCCGTACCGTATGACTCTGTACCTGCATGACAGGGTGACACGGTGGCGCATCAGGTAGAGCTGCTGCCTCACAGCGCCAGAGACCCGGGTTCGATCCCGACTACGGGTGCTGTCTGTACGGAGTTTGTACGTACTTCTTGTGACTGCGTGGGTTTTTTCCTGGTGCTCCGGTTTCAATAGACAATAGGTGCAGGAGGAGGCCATTCGGCCCTTCGAGCCAGCACTGCCATTCAATGTGATCATGGCTGATCATTCTCAATCAGTACCCCGTCCCTGCCTTCTCCCCATAGCCCCTGACTCCGCTATCCTTAAGAGCTCTATCTAGCTCTCTCTTGAATGCATTCAGAGAATTGGCCTCCACTGCCTTCTGAGGCAGAGAATTCCACAGATTTACAACTCTGACTGAAAAAGTTTTTCCTCATCTCAATTCTAAATGGCCTACCCCTTATTCATAAACTGTGGCCCCTTGTTCTGGACTCCCCCAACATTGGGAACATGTTTCCTGCCTCTAACGTGTCCAACCCCTTAATAATCTTATACGTTTCGATAAGATCCCCTCTCATCCTTCTAAATTCCCCCCACACTGCAATGATGTATTCAAGAGAGAGTTAGATTTTAGCTCTTAGGGCTAATGGAATCAAGGGATATGGGGAGAAGGCAGGAACGGTGTACTGATTGTGGATGATCAGCCATGATCACATTGAATGGCGGCACTGGCTCGAAGGGCCGAATGGCCTCCTCCTGCACCTATTGTCTCCGTTTCTATGTTTCAAAGGCGTACAGGTTTGTAGGTTAATTGGCTTCGGTTAAATTGTACCTGTTTCCGCGCTGGGCCTCTAAAGTCTAAATGGCTTTTTGTAACAAACCAGAGTCAGTGCTAAAATAAATGGCAGAGAGTGGAAAATGCAGGTAAATATCATTCAAATGACAAATGTAAATAATTTATGCCTTTTTTGCATTTTTTAACGGTGCTCGGTGATTGAAGAATTAACTTCTCTGAACTACCAAATGAGACTCTTCAAATATCACTGCACCTATTTTATTTAAACTCAGAATCTAGCATTCTCGGGTTGTCACACAATGCTGGAGTAACTCAGTGGGTCAGGCAGCATCTCGGGAGAGAGAAGGAATGGGTGACGTTTCGGGTCGAGACCCTTCTTCAGACTGATGTAAGGGGAGGGGGCGGGACAAATGTCCCACTTCTTCCCCTGACGTCAGTCTGAAGAAGGGTCTCGACCCGAAACGTCACCCATTCCTTCTCTCCAGAGATGCTGCCTGACCTGCTGAGTTACTCCAGCATTGTGTGTCTACTTTCGATTTTAACCAGCATCTGCAGTTTTTTTCCTACACAATCTAGAGTTGTCGTGCTATACATGGAGTTCAGCAACTGGAGAGTATTATTCCACCGAAAATAGACACCTTTCCATGAACTCAGACCAAAGAGTAGGTCGCTGGTAGTCTTCAGACTTTAGAGATACAGCGTGGAAACAGGCCCTTCGGCCCACTGAGTCCGTGTCGACCAACGATCACCCCGCACACCAACACTATCCTACACACACTAGGGACAATGTACAATTAACCATCAAAGCTGTACGTCTTTGGAGCCCGGATCTCTCGCGCTGTAAGGCAGCAGTTCTACCGCTGCGCCACACGTTTTATTGTGTCAGAAGAAGGGTCTCGACCCCAAACGTCACCCATTCCTTCTCTCCCGAGATGCCGCCCGGCCCGCTGAGTTACTCCAGCACTCTGTACATTTAATGTGCGAGGCTCCCAAAACCCGTAAATCTCATTCGGCGATCAGTAAATGGTTATTTAATCCAGGTCTCCTTCCTTTTGTCATTTAAATCGATAGAAGTAAAATTCTCTTAAAATACCCGTTAGTTCAGCAGCGTTAGTTTATGCAAATGTGGGCTTATGCTACTGACATCCATCTTATGTAATATTTGGGTATCATTTGTGTACAGCCTGGTGAGGTGGCTATTCACCATGGCTGCCTTGTCTGTTAACACCATCTAAATCTGCCGGTTGCTAAGGCAACACTTTAAGCTGGCAGGAGCCAAGAAAGGAAATAAGCAGAGGTTTCATTTATATATTTTTAAACGAAATATGTTACATGG
This sequence comes from Rhinoraja longicauda, assembly GCF_053455715.1. Taxonomy (NCBI): domain Eukaryota; kingdom Metazoa; phylum Chordata; class Chondrichthyes; order Rajiformes; family Arhynchobatidae; genus Rhinoraja; species Rhinoraja longicauda. Next base: position 56,480 of record NW_027601489.1, on the reverse strand, counting down.
GAAAGTTAGTCAACAGGATTTGATAAGACAGATACTTTCACTGTGTCATACGTTTATAAGTAACAGGAGCAGAATGAGGACATTCTGGCCCATCAAGTCCACCCCGCCATTCAATCATGACTGATCGACCTCTCCCCTCTCAACCCCATTCTCCTGCCTTCTCCCCTTAGCCCTAGACATCCACCCTCCCTGACGACCCCTGTCCCCTCTTATCTTTTGCAGTTACTTGTTTCTGCTGGAGTCACAGAGTGAATCAGCGTGGAAACAGGCCCTTCGGCCCACCGAGTCCGTGCCGACCAGCAATCACCCCGTATACTAGCACTATCCTCTGCTAGTCAATTAACCTACAAACCTGTAAGAAAAAAATTGCAGATGCTGGTACAAATCGAAGGTATTTATTCACAAAATGCTGGAGTAACTCAGCAGGTCAGGCAGCATCTCGGGAGAGAAGGAATGGGTGACGTTTTGGGTTGAGACCCTTCTTCAGACTGATGTCAGGGGGGCAGGACAAAGGCAACCTACAAACCTAGAGTCATAGAGTGAAACAGTGCAGAAACAGGCCCTTCGGCCCAACTTGCCCACACCGGCCAACAATGCCCCATCTACACTAGTCCCACCTGCCTGCGTTTGGCCCATATCCCTCCAAACCCGTCCTATCCATGTACCTGTCTCCAAAATATCAGTGTCCCCCCCCTTAATCTCGCCTCTGACTTCAGTGATCTGAGACTGCCGTTCCAAATGTTTCTCTGCCACTCCGTCTGCGTGTGTAGGTAAGACAGCCGACAGTTATTCACCACACCCCGGCAACTTATAGCGAAACACGGAACTGCAGATGCTGGTTTACCATTGGAAATACACAAAGTGCTGGAGTAACTCAGCGGGACAGGCAGCATCTGTGGAGAACATGGATAGGTGACGTTTCACAGAGTGCTGGAGTAACTCAGCGGGTCAGGCAGCATCTGTGGAGAACATGGATAGGTGACGTTTCACAGAGTGCTGGAGTAACTCAGCGGGTCAGGCAGCATCTGTGGAGAACATGGATAGGTGACGTTTCGGGTCGGGACGGTTCTTTGGACAATCTTGATCAAGTTACAGCACCCAATGACCAAACCGACCCCCAGGCACGTCTTTGGAATATGGGAGAAAGCCGGAGCAGCGGGAGGAATCTCAGGCGGTGACTGGGAGAACGTGCAAACTCCACACAGACACACAGCGCCCGTTATCAGGATGGAACCCGGGTCTCAGGAGCTTTGAGGCAGCAGCTCTACCCGCTGTGTTACGATGTGTTATGTCCTGTAAATAGACAATAGACAACAGGTGCAGGAGGAGGCCATTTGGCCCTTCGAACCAGCACCGCCATTCAATGTGATCACGGCTGATCATTCTCAATCAGTACCCCATTCCTGCCTTCTCCCCATACCCCCTGACTCCTCTACCCTTAAGAGCTCTATCCAGCTCTCTCTTGAATGCATTCAGAGAATTGTCCTCCACTGCCTTCTGAGGCAGAGAATTCCACAGATTCACTACTCTCTGACTGAAAAGGTTTTTCCTCATCTCCGTTCTAAATGGCCTACCCCTTATTCTTAAACTGTGTGGCCCCTGGTTCTGGACTCCCCCAACATTGGGAACATGTTTCCTGCCTCTAACGTGTCCAACCCCTTAATAATCTTATACGTTTCGATAAGATCCGATAAGATACGAATGAATCGACACACAGATAAGATAGAACTGTACCAGGCCCTTCGGCCCACAATGTCCATGCTGAACGCGATTGTAAGACAAACTAATATCTGCCTGCACGTGATCTGTATCGCTCCATTCCATAGCCACGCACAGGAGAATATTTACTCCGATACAGAAGGCTAGAACTAGGGATGATAGATTTGGTTTTCACTTGTGGAGCTCTCTGTGGCAGAGAGTAATTGGGGGGGTTGTGTTTTCTGGGAGTTGGCTCAATGTGGCAAAGCAAGAGGTTGCTTTGGTAACGGACACGCGAGAAACCGCAGACCCTGGAATTCTGAGCAAAACACAACGTGTCATAAAGTCATCAAGTGATACAGCGTGAAAACAGGCCCTTCGGCCCAACTTGCCCACGCTGCCCAACTTGCTCCAGCTACACAAGGCCCACCTGCCCGCGTTTGGCCCGTATCCCTCCAAACCTGTCCTATCCATGTACCTGTCTAACTGTTTCTTAAACGTTGGGATAGTCCCAGCCTCAACTACCTCCTCCGGCAGCTCGTTCCACACACCCACCACCCTCTGCCTGAAAAAGTTACCCCTCAGATTCCTTTAAAATCTTTTCCCCTTCACCTTAAACCGATGTCCTCTGGTCTTCGATTCACCTACTCTGGGCAAGAGACTCTGTGCATCTACCCGATCTATTTCTCTCTTGATTTTATACATCTCAATAAGATCGCCCCTCATCCTTCTGCGCTCCAAGGAATAGAGACCCAGCCTGCTCAACCTCTCCCTGTAGCTCACACCATCCAGTCCTGGCAACATCCTCGTAAAGTGCTGGAGTAACTCAACGGGTCGGGCAGGATCTGTGGAGGGAGTGGGCAGACGATGTTCTGGGTCAGGACCCTTCCTCACACTGATGGAGTGGGGAGAGGTGGGCTTTGGACAGAGCCTGGTAGATCAGCTATTTCTTTTCTCCACAGAAGCTGCCTGACCCTCTCAGTTGCTCCAGCATTTGGTGAGTGATAGGTGGATAGAAGTGGGGGGAGTGGGGGGTGGGGGGTGGGGGGTGGGGGGGGTGGGTTATTAGTAGATGGGTGGAGATAGTGACAAAGGCTAGATGTGAAATGGAGAGAGAATTGTGGACGCAGCCCAGACCATCACACAAACCAACCTCCCTTCCACCGACTCCATCTACACCTCACGCTGCCTCGGCAAGGCCAGCAGCATCATCAAGGACCAGTCTCACCCCGGTCACTCCCTCTTCTCCCCTCTCCCATCAGGCAAGAGGTACAGAAGTGTGAAAACGCACACCTCCAGATTTAGGGACTTTCTTCCTGGCTGTTATCAGGCAACTGAACCATCCCACCACAACCAGAGAGCAGTGCTGAACTACTATCTACCTCATTGGTTACCCTCGGACTATCCTTGATCGGACTTTGCTGGCTTTACCTCGCACTGAACGTTATTCCTATCTATGTATCTTGTATCTATACGCTGTAAAACGGCTCGATTGTAATCGTGTGTTGTCTTTCCGCTGACTGGTTAGCACGCAACGAAAGCTTTTCACTGTACCTCGGTACACGTGACAATAAACTAAACTGAACTAATCTGGTGTGTAAGCATTGGACTGGATCCAGCATACTGTTCCTCTGCTCTGCGTTCTAACTAACGTGGAGAGCCACATTGACAGGATTAGGAATTTCAGCAATCCGACACAGAACGGGCTTGGCACATTTCTGCAAAGCTCTAAAACCATGTCTGTGAACTGTCACTGATTGAAAACACTCCCAAAAATGGTCATGGGAATCTACTGGAGAGCTCGACCACTCTGTTATCTCATTCAATGAAGTGAACTTAGAACAGCCAGCCTTCATCAGACTGTGGGGTGTCGAAGTTGGGAGTTCAGGTTGCAGCTGTACAAGACGTTGGTGAGGCCGCATTAACCGGCACGGTGGCGCAGCGGGTAGAGCTGCTGCCTCACAGCGCCAGAGGCCCGGGTTCCATCCTGACTACGGGCACTGTCTGTACGGAGTTTGTACGTTCTCCCCGTGACCTGCGTGGGTTTTCTCCGAGATCTTCGGTTTCCTCCCACACTCCAAAGACAAAAAGGTTTGTAGGTTAATTGGTTTGGTATAAGTGTAAAATTGTCCCTAATGTGTGTGTAGGATAGTGTTAGTGTGCGGGGATCGCTGGTCGGCATGGACTCGGTGGGCCGAAGGGCCTGTTTCCGCGCTGCATCTCTAAATCTCTAAACTGGAGTACTGTAAGAAAATAACTGCAGATGCTGGTACAAATCGAAGGTATTTATTCACAAAATGCTGGAGTAACTCAGCGGGTCAGGCAGCATCTCAGGGGAGAAGGAATGGGTGACGTTTTGTGTCGAGACCCTTTTGTGTTCAGTTCTGGGCACCATGTTATAGGAAACATGTTGTCAAGATGGAAAGGGCGCAGAGAGAATTTGCGATGATGTTGCCAGGACTCGAGGGCCTGAGCTACAGGGAGAGGTTGGGCAGACTAGGACCTTATTCCTTGGCGCACAGGAGGATGAGGGGTGATCTTATAGAGGTTATATGCAGTTATATAAAGACATTGGTGAGACCACATTTAGTCAGAGGGCGGTGAATCTGTGGAATTCTCTACCACAGAGGGCTGTGGAGGACAAAACAGTGGATATTTTTAAGGCAGAGATAGATAGATTCTTGCTTAGTCCGGGTGTCAGGGGTTATGGGGAGAAGGCAGGAGAATGGGGTTAGGAGGGAGAGATAGATCAGCCATGATTGAATGACCAGAGTAGACTTGATGGGCCGAACGGCCTAATTCTGCCCCTATCACTTATGAACATGACCTTATGACATTTGGAGTATTGTGTTCAGTTGTGATCACAAAGGAATATCAAGATATTGGAGGCATAGACAAGGTGGACAGTCAGAACCTAATCCCACAGTGTAGCCATCAAGGACTAGAGGATATAATGACACAGCTTTCAGGCGAGAGGGGCAAAGTTTAAAGGAGATCTGTGGGGGATTTTTAATTTACAGAGAGGGTGGTGGGGGCCTGGTGGTGGTGGAGGCAGTTACGACAGTGGTGTTTAAGAGGCCTTTATCTAGCACATGGATATGCAGGGAGTGGAGGGGTATGGGTCTCATTCAGGCAGGGGAGATTAGCTCAACTTGCAGGGACATTGTGGGCCGAAGGGCCTGTTCCTGTGCTGTACTGTTCTGCAGAAACAAGGAACTACAGATGCTGGTTCGTAGCAAAAGTACACACAAAGGGGTGGCCAGGCTAGATGCAGGAAGATTGTTCCCGATGTTCCCGAAGCTTGTACTCGCTGGAATTTAGAAGATTGAGGGGGGATCTTATAGAAACATATAAAATTCTTAAGGGGTTGGAGAGGCTAGATGCGGGAAGATTGTTCCTGATGTTGGGGAAGTCCAGAACCAGGGGTCACAGCTTAAGGATAAGGGGGAAGTCTTTTAGGACCGAGATGAGAAAGTTTTTTTTCACACAGAGAGTGGTGAGTCTGTGGAATTCTCTGCCACAGAAGGTAGTTGAGGCCAGTTCATTGGCTATATTTAAGAGGGAGTTAGATGTGGCCCTTGTGGCTAAAGGGATCAGGGGGTATGGAGAGAAGGCAGGTACGGGATACTGAGTTGGATGATTAGCCATGATCATATTGAATGGCGGTGCAGGCTCGAAGGGCCGAATGGCCTACTCCTGCACCTATTTTCTATGTTTCTATGTTTCTAAAGTGCTGGAGCAACTCAGTGCGTCAGCAGCATCTCTGGAGAAAATGGATGGGCGATGTTTCGGGTCGGGACCCTTCTTCAGACCTTAAACGTCACCCATCTCCTCTCTCCAGAGATGCTGCCTGACACACTGAGTTACTCCAGCACTCTGCACGTAAAATGTTTTGGGATCTTCAGGGGATATAAAGGGCATTTCAGAAATGCAAGTCCTCTTTAAAAAGTCTACGAGAAGCTAATCAGATGCGTGAGGTTATTCTTTCATTAAGCTACAAATCTTTCATCCTGAGAAACAATTCTCGTTTAAAGTTATTGGCTCGAGTCGTGGGCCCGAACGATTTATATTGATCTGTACACAAACAGCTGGGAGAGTACATATATATTGATTAAGCTCGCACTAACTAGAAAGGGCAATGGGGAGATTGTTCCAATTTCAAGCCTTAATAAACTTTTCTAAACCCTACTTCAAATCAGTCAACGAACTAATCAATCAGTCGGCAGTGTGTAAGTCATAGAGTCACAGAGTGATACGGTGTGGAAGCAGGCCTGAGTCCAGCGATCACATGCTCACACTCGTTCGACATTCGATTTAAGTTTATTGTTGTCACGTGTACTGAGGTACAGTGAAAAGCTTTTGTTGCGCGCTAACCCAGACAGACACGTGGACAAGGTCTCGAAGCAGAATTTTGTCTTCGATGCTCAGTGTTTAGTTTAGTTTAGTTTCGAGACACAGCGCGGAAACAGGCCCTTCGGCCCACCGAGTCCGCGCCGACCAGCGATCCCCGCGCACTAACACTATCCTACACACACACACACACACACACACACACACAGTAGGGACAATTTACACTTACACCAAGCCAATTAACCTACAAACCTGCACGCCTTTGGAGTGTGGGAGGAATCCGAAGATCTCGGAGAAACCCCACGCAGGTCACGGGGAGAACGTACAAACTCCGTACAGACAGCGCCCGTAGTCGGGATCGAACCCGGGTCTCCGGCGCTGCATTCGCTGTAAGGCGGCAACTCTACCGCATTTCTGAGACCTGCCAACCCTTTTCCATTCCCTGAGCATCACTGGACAAAAAGACAAAACAGTAGGGTGATTAAACACGTATGTGGCACCTATACTTCAACACGTATGTGGCACCTATACTTCAACAGGTATGTGGCACCTATACTTCAACACGTATGTGGCACCTATACTTCAACACGTATGTGGCACCTATACTTCAACACGTATGTGGCACCTATACTTCAACACGTATGTGGCACCTATACTTCAACACGTATGTGGCACCTATACTTCAACACGTATGTGGCACCTATACTTCAACACGTATGTGGCACCTATACTTCAACACGTATGTGGCACCTATACTTCAACACGTATGTGGCACCTATACTTCAACACGTATGTGGCACCTATACTTCAACACGTATGTGGCACCTATACTTCAACACGTATGTGGCACCTATACTTCAAACTCCCAGCGTAACAATGAAGGCAATCAGGCAAAGAAAATTCCAAGGCAGACAATTGTTGAAGTCTCACAATAGAGCCTTCCACTAAATATTGTAATTAAAATCAATCATGCACGCACATCCATCTATCCCCTTGCTCCTTCTTGACAAGAAGGAATCCTATTTATCATCAATACCTCCTGGAACACTTACGCAGAGCGAGAGAGAAATCATGAAGACAGACACAAACTGCTGGAGTCAATCAGCGGGTCAGGCTGCATCTCTGGTGTACAGGAGCCAGCGGTAGAGTTGCTGCCTCACAGCGCCGGAGACCCGGGTACGATCCTGACCACGGGTGCTGTCTGCACGGAGTTTGCACGTTCTCCCCGTGACCTGCGTGGGTTTTCTCTGGGTGCTCCGGTTTCCCCCCCAACATTCACAAGACGTGCAGGTTAATTGGCTTCGGTACAATTGTAAATCGTCACTAGTCTGTGCAGGAAAGTTGATCGCTGGTCGGCGCGGACTCGAAGGGCCGAAGGGCCCCTTTACCTTGCTGTATCTCTAAAGTCTAAAGCCAGTCTTCAGCAAAGACCTGGATTATTTCTTTCTCCCGACAAATCTAGTCTGAGGAAGGGTCTCGACCCGAAACGTCACCCATTCCTTCTCTCCCGAGATGCTGCCTGACCCGCTGAGTTACTCCTGCATTTTGTGATACAATAGACAATAGACAATAGGTACAGGAGGAGTCCATTCGGCCCTTTGAGCCAGCACCACCATTCAATGTGATCACGGCTGATCATTCTCAATCAGTACCCCATTCCTGCCTTCTCCCCATACCCCCTGACTCCGCCATCCTTAAGAGCTCTATCTAGCTCTCTCTTGAATGCATTCAGAAAATTGGCCTCCACAGCCTTCTGAGGCAGAGAATTCCACAGATTTACAACTCTCTTACTGAAAAAGTTTTTCCTCATCTCCGTTCTAAATGGCCTACCCCTTATTCTTAAACTGTGGCCCCTGGTTCTGGATTCCCCCAACATTGGGAACATGTTTCCTGCCTCTAACATGTCCAACCCCTTAATAATCTTATATGTTTTGATAAGATCGCCTCTCATCCTTCTAAATTCCAGTGCATACAAGCCTAGTCTCTCCGTCTTTCAACATACGACAGTCCCGCCATTCCGGGAATTAACCTAGTAAACCTACGCTGCACGCCCTCCATAGCAAGAATATCCTTCCTCAAATTTGGAGACCAAAACTGCACACAATACACCAGGTGCGGTCTCACTAGGGCCCTGTACAACTGCAGAATCTTTCAGCAGGAATAATTTTCCTTTGTGATCAGCCACTATGAAAGCACGCACAAAGATTGATGTGGACTGTACACCTCAGATATTCATTGTGTAGGAAGGAACTGCAGATGCTGGTGTACATCGAAGACAGACACAAAACGCTGGAGTAACTCAGCGGGGCAGGCAGCATCTCTGGAGAGAAGGAGTGGGTGACGTTTCGGGTCGACACACTTTCTTTCAGGCAGAAGAAGGGTCTCACCCCAAAACATCACCCATTCCTTCTCTCCAGAGATGCTGCCTGACCCGCTGAGTTGCTCCAACGTTTTGTGTCTACAGATATTCATTGCTTCTTGAAGACCAGATGAACCATCTTAGAGACCTTTGTTTATGTTTCACTGTGAAGTTGGAGAATTATGTGCTTGGGGTAAATGTTAACCGGGTAGTCCACCTAGAACTACCTGATCTCACGGTGGCTCAGTACTTCAACTCCCCCTCCCATTCCCAGTCTGACCTCTCTGTCCTGGGTCTCCTCCATTGTCAGAGTGAGGCCCAGCGCAATTGGAGGAACAGCACCTCATATTTCGCTTGGGCAGCTTACACCCCAGCGGTATGAAAATTGGCTTCTCTAACTTCAAGTAACCCTTGTTTTCCCCCTCTCTCTCCATCCCTCCCCCTTCCCAGTGGATTCAAGGGATATGGGGAGAAGGCAGGCACAGATGACTGATTGTGGATGATCAGCCATGATCACAATGAATGGCGATGCTGGCTCGAAGGGCCGAATGGCCTCCTCCTGCACCTATTTAATGTGGTTCCATGTTTCTCCAACCAGCCTGACTGTCCTCTTGAGTAGATTTTATCTTTATATGCCTCGTTGTCACCTTCCCCTAGCTAACAATGCTCTCTTCAACAATTTCCTCGATCGCATCCCCTTTGACTTTTCCTTTTCACACCTTACCCTTCCATATCTCCGTGTCTCCCCCCCCCCCTCCTCTCCCCTGAGTCTGAAGAAGTGTCTCGAGCCGTAGGTGCTGCCAACCGTCCCGTATTAACCGGGACGTCCCGTATCTTGGGCTGAATCGGTTCGTCCCGTGTCCCCGTATTAGTTTGGGTTGCCCAACTTCCTCGCTCCCAAAGAAGGGACATAGGGGGACTTCACCGCCCACGCACGCCCCACGCGACCACACCCAGCCAGCGGCCACGTGCTGCCGCCATTGGTGGAGCGGGAGCGCGTGGCCGCTGGCTGGGTAAGGTCGCGTGGGGCGGATTTCGCGGGGCGGTGACGTCACCCTTTGCCCCATATTTGGGAGCGAGGAAACATAGAAACATAGAAAATAGGTGCAGGAGTAGGCCATTCGGCCCTTCGAGCCTGCACCGCCATTCAATATGATCATGGCTGATCATCCAGCTCAGTATCCCGTACCTGCCTTCTCTCCATACCCCCTGATCCCTTTAGCCACAAGGGCCACATCTAACTCCCTCTTAAATATAGCCAATGAACTGGCCTCAACTACCTTCTGTGGCAGAGAATTCCACAGACTCACCACTCTCTGTGTGAAGAAATGTTTTCTCATCTCGGTCCTAAAAGACATCCCCCTTATCCTTTGAAAGACTGGAGCGACTAGGCTTGTATACACTGGAATTTAAAAGGAGATCTTATCGAAACGTATAAGATTATTAAGGGGTTGGACACGTTAGAGGCAGGAAACATGTTCCCAATGTTGGGGGAGTCCAGAACAAGGGGCCACAGTTCACGAATAAGGGGTAGGCCATTTAGAACGGAGATGAGGAAAAACTTTTTCAGTCAGCGTTGTAAATCTGTGGAATTCTCTGCCTCAGAAGGCAGTGGAGGCCAATTCTCTGAATGCATTCAAGAGAGAGCTAGATAGAGCTCTTAAGGGTAGCGGAGTCAGGGGGTATGGGGAGAAGGCAGGAACGGGGCACTGATTGAGAATGATCAGCCATGATCACATTGAATGGCGGTGCTGGCTCGAAGGGCCGAATGGCCTCCACCTGCACCTATTATCTATTGTCTATTGTCTATATCTCATCTGTCAATTCACAGATTTTTGTTATTTTTCTTATTAAATGTTTCTGCAAGTTTCTGCCGACTAAAATGGCGCCGTGACGTACTACGGATTTTAGGGTCGAGTGGTCTATCTTGTTCCTCTAGTAGCTTTGCGGCTGCCTCACAGCGCCAGAGACCCGGGTTTGATCCTGACCACGGGCGCTGTCTGTACAGAGTTTGTATGTTCTCCTCGTGACCGCCTGTGTGGGTTTTCTCCGGGTGCTCTGGTTTCCCCCCCACCCCCACACTCCAAAGCAATACAGGTTTGTAGGTTAATTGTCCCTGGTGTGTGTGGAATAGTGTTAATGTGGAGGGTGATCGCTGGTCGGTCCGGACTCGCTGGGCCCAGGGGCCTGTTTCCACGCTGTGTCTCTGAACTAAACTCCAGAGTTGCTACCTGACCCGCTGAGTTACTCCAGCACTCTGTGTCTATCTTTGGTAAGAACGTGTATGAATAATGAATTCTCCGTGTGCTCCAGTTGCCTCTCACACTCCAAGGACCAGCATGATTGCAAGTGATTTGGCTTCTGTAAAAATTCTTTCATGAACCAGGAATAAGTTAATATTCCTGCATCATTCTCATCTACACAACCCAGTTCTCCACAGAATGTACTCTGAATTTTATGAGGTTTAGGTTTATTAATATTTATAAATTTGTTATTTCAGAGGTTCTAGGAGCAGAATTAGGCCATTCGGCCCATCAAGTCTACTCTGCTATTCAATCATAGCTGATCTATCTCTCCCTCCCAACCCCATTCTCCTGCCTTCTCCCCATAACCCCTGACAACCACCACATAATCAAGAATCTATCTATCTCTGCCTTAAAAATACCCACTGACTTGTGGCCTCATCCAAGCTTCTGTGGCAAAGAATTCCACAGATTCACCGCCCTCTGACTAAAGAGATTCCTCCTCATCTCCTTTCTAAAGGAACGTCCTTTAATTCTGAGGCTGTGCCCTCTGGTCCTAGACTCTCCCACTGGTGGAAACATCCTCTCCACATCCACTCTATCCAGGCCGCTCACTATTCTGTACATTTCAATGAGGTCCCCCCTCATCCTTCTAAATTCCAGCGAGTACAGGCCCAGTGCCAACAAACGCTCATCATAGGTTAACCCGATTGGCACATGTACCGAGCGAGGCACAGTTTTGTTTTGCATGCTATCAAAACAGATTACCTAATATCACAAGTAAATGACCTGTCCTATGAGGAAAGATTGGAAAGACTGGGCTTGTACTCACTGGAGTTTAGAAGGATGAGAGGGGATCTTATAGAGACGTATAAAATTATAAAAGGACTGGACAAGCTAGATGCAGGAAAAATGTTCCCAATGTTGGGGGAGTCCAGAACCAGGGGCCACACAGTCTCAGAATAAAGGGGAGGCCATTTAAAACTGAGATGAAGAAAAACTTTTTCACCTAGAGAGTTGTGGATCTGTGGAATTCTCTGCCACAGAGGGCAGCGGAGGCCAATTCAATGGATGATTTTAAGAGAGAGTTAGATAGAGTTCTAGGGGCTAGTGGAATCAAGGGATATGGGGAGAGGGCAGGCACGGGTTACTGATTGTGGATGATCAGCCATGATCACAATGAATGGCGGTGCTGGCTTGAGGGGCCAAATGGCCTCCTCCTGCACCTATTGTCTATGTTTCTAAATACAATCAAGCCAAATTCAAGTACAGGTAGAGCAAAGGGGAAGATACAGAGTGCAGAATATAGTTCTCAGCATTGTAGCGCATCAGTTTCACAGACAAAGTCCAATGTCCGCAATGGGGTAGAGGTGAATCGGACAGTACTCTAGCTTATGGAAGGGACGGTCAGAAGCCTGATAACAGAGTGGAAGAAGCTGTTCCTGAGTCTGGTGGTGCGCGCTTTCAAGCTTCTGTACCTTAGACAATAGACAATAGACAATAGGTGCAGGAGGAGGCCATTCAGCCCTTTGAGCCAGTACTGCCATTCAATGTGATCATGGCTGATCATTCTCAATCAGTACCCCGTTCCTGCCTTCTCCCCATACCCCCTGACTCCGCTATCCTTAAGAGCACTATCTAGCTCTCTCTTGAATGCATTCAGAGAATTGGCCTCCACTGCCTTCTGAGGCAGAGAATTCCACAGATTCACAACTCTCTGACTGAAAAAGTTTTTCCTCATCTCAGTTCTAAATGGCCGACCCCTTATTCTTAAACTGTGGCCCCTGGTTCTGGACTCCCCCAACATTGGGAACATGTTTCCTGCCTCTAACGTGTCCAACCCCTTAATAATCTTATACGTTTTGATAAGATCTCCTCTCATCCTTCTAAATTCCTTCTGCTGGGTGAGGGCGGGGTGGAGGAATGACCGGGTTGGGACAGTCATAGAAACATAGAAAATAGGTGCAGGAGGAGGCCATTCGGCCCTTCGAGCCTGCACCGCCATTCAATATGATCATGGCTGATCATCCAACTCAGTATCCCGTACCTGCCTTCTCTCCATACCCCCTGATCTCTTTAGCCACAAGGGCCACATCTAACTCCCTCTTAAATATAGCCAATGAACTGGCCTCAACTACCTTCTGTGGCAGAGAATTCCACAGACTCACCACTCTCTGTGTGAAGAAATGTTTTCTCATCTCGGTCCTAAAAGACTTCCCCCTTATCCTTAAGCTGTGACCCCTGATTCTGGACTTCCCCAACATCGGGAACAATCTTCCCGCATCTAGACTCTCCAACCCCTTAAGAATTTTACATGTTTCTATAAGATCCCCCCTCAGACATCTAAATTCCAGCGAGTACAAGCCGAGTCTATCTAGTCTTTCTTCATATGAAAGTCCCGCCATCCCAGGGATCAATCTAGTGAACCTTCTCTGTACTCCCTCTAAGGCAAGTCCGTACTCCCTCTAAGGCAAGACCCCCGGGGGGCTAAATTAGTCCATCACACTGACCACATGCTCATTCCATCTTCTCGCCACGGGTGGCGGTGGAGGCAGGTACGATAGTAGCATTTCAGAAGCTTTTAGATAAGCACGTGGATACGCAGGGAATGGACTGATGAAAGGGAGCGGTGGCGCAGCGGTAGAGTTGAGGCCTTTACAGCGAATGCAGCGCCGGAGACCCGGGTTCGAATTGGTGCCGCCATCGGTGGAGGGGGGGAGCACGTGGCCGCTGGCTGGGCGAGGTCACGTGGGGCGCGGGGCGGTGACGTCACCCTTTGTCCCGTATTTGGGAGTGAGGAAGTTGGCAACCTATAGTATTTAGACGGAGTTAACAGGAGGATTGGGCTGGGTGGAGGCGGCTTTAATCGGGCTGAGGGAGATGAAGGCAGGAGACAGCCAGCAATTATTTACAGGCAAACAGTGAAACATTCCCAGCAGGCAGCCTGGGGCGGTGTCAAGCACTCGACAGTCACTGGATCGCAGCACAAACCTGGTGGTGCAGCAAACACAGCTACCATCCAGTAAGGTTGCCAACCGTCCCGTGTTAGCCGGGACATCCCGTAGTTTGGGCTAAATTAGTTTGTCCCCTAATGGGGCCGCCCTTGTCCCGTATTAGGCCCGAGGGGCGCTGTAGGCCCGGGGGGGCACTGTAGGCCCAGGGGCCACTGTAGGCCCGGGGGGCGCTGTAGGCCATGGGGCCGCTGTGCGCCCGGGGGGCACTGTAGGCCCAGGGGCCGCTGTAGGCCCGGGGGGCGCTGTAGGCCATGGGGGCACTGTAGGCCCAGGGGGCGCTGTAGTCCCAGGGGGCGCTGTAGGCCCGGGGGCCTCTGAAGGCCCAAGGGGCGCTGTAGGCCCGGGGACCGCTGTAGGCCCGGGGGGCGCTGTAGGCCCAGGGGCCGCTGTAGGCCCGGGGGGCGCTGTCGGCCCAGGGGCCGCTGTAGGCCCAGGGGCCGCTGTAGGCCCAGGGGCCGCTGTAGGCCCGGGGGCCACTGTGGGCCCGGACGCTGTAACCACCACTGGCCTCCCTATGATTTGTTTTAGAAAATCGCTGGGCGTTTGCTTTCGCGGCCCATTTTGTGTCCTTCGGCCTATTCACGGCCCACTGATGGCTCGATTAGATCGTGGCCAAGGTTGCTAGCAACCCGCTTTCCGGCCCGGGCGGCCGCCATTGCTGGAGGGGGGGCACGTGGCCTCTGGCTGGCGTAGTAAACGCTCAATGGTCACAATACATCGAGCAGCCATAATAGTACATTGGTGCAATCTTTATTTACAATGCTCTCGACCCCCGCAGTGACCAGCGTTGACGGAAGGCCTCCAGAGTCCCTGTGGACACCGCGTGTTCCCTCTCCAGGGACATGCGAGCACGGACGTAGGCCCGGAACAGGGGTAGGCAGCCAACTCTGGTGTGACTCTCTCTTCCCCCCTCCCACCCTCTCTTCCCCCTCTCTCTCTCTCTCCCACCCTCTCTCTCCCGTGTAAATTGTCCCTTGTGTAAAGGATAGTGTTAGTGTACGTGGTGACTGCTGGTCGGCATGGACTCGGAGGGCGAAGGGCCTGTTTCCACGCTGTAAATCTAAAGGCTAAAGTTTCAAGTTGAATCCTACCACGGCTACCCAGGTGAATACAACGTGATCTCCTTTGTTAGTTTAACATTCCACTGCTTTACTGAGCACACCCAACCACTCCAAATATTTTTGTGTTGATGCATAAACAGTTCACTCTGGACTGGTGTTGGTTCTAGGGGTTGCCAACTGTCCCGTATTAGCCGGGACATCCCGTATTTTGGGCTAAATTGGTTTGTCCCGTACGGGACCACACTTGTCCTGCATTAGGTCCAGGGGGCGCTGTAGGCCCGGACGCTGTAGGTTCAGGGGGCGCTGTAGGCCTGGACAGTGTAGGCCCGGACAGTGTAGGCCCGGACAGTGTAGGCCCGGACAGTGTAGGCCCGGACAGTGTACGCCCGGACAGTGTAGGCCCGGACAGTGTAGGCCCGGACAGTGTAGGCCCGGACCATGTAGGCCCGGACGCTGTAGGCCCGGACGCTGTAGGTCCGGACAGTGTAGGCCCGGACGCTGTAGGCCCGGACGCTGTAAGCCCGGACGCTGTAGGCCCGGACACTGTAGGCCCGGACGCTGTAGGCCCGGACAGTGTAGGCCTGGACAGTATAGGCCTGGACGCTGTAGGCCCGGATGCTGTAGGTCCGGACAGTGTAGGCCTGGACGCTGTAGGCCCGGACGCTGTAGGCCCGGACAGTGTAGGCCCGGACGCTGTAGGCCCGGACGCTGTAGGCCCGGACGCTGTAGGCCCGGATGCTGTAGGTCCGGACAATGTAGGCCCAGACAGTGTAGGCCCGGACAGTGTATGTCCGGATAGTGTAGGCCCGGACAGTGTAGGTCCGGACACTGTAGGCCCAGAGATCCGGGTGCCGCCTAACGGAGGTTACGTAGCAACCCGCCTCCCGGCCCGGGCGGTCGCCATTGTTGGAGCGGGAGCACATGGCCGCTGGCTGGGTGAGGTCACGTGGGGCGCGGGGCGGTGACGTCACCTTGTCCCTTATTTGGGAGTGAGATAGTTGGCAACCCCTAGTTTGTTGTCACCCCCAGCAGCTGGTGAAGGTAGACGTCAGACTTTGCTCAACACACAAACGCACGCCCCGTAAAACGACCTCACCCCCTAACATTTTTAATTCTTTCACAGTTACTGCCGCAAGACATCTTCGCCAGGCAACTGATCCAGACCATGAGCGGAGAACACAATTTCCATGAATAACCTCAGAAGGGATATTTCCGTCACTGTAATGCCGAGCATTAAGGGAATGAATGCAGCGTGCAAAAATGAAGGAGATAAGATTCAATTTTGTTTATCTGAAAGGGACGTCAGCAGGGAGTTCCTGTTTGCGGTTCGTCGCAGACAGACCACAAACACTGGAGTCCTTGGTGACACCCAGTCCGTTGTTCAATCAAATCACCTTCCCCCTTGAAAAATCAGCGGTCGTGTAGGAAGGAACTGCAGGTGCCGGCTTAAACCAAAGGCAGACGCAGAAAGCCTGGAGTAACTCAACGGGACAGGCAGCAACTCTGGAGGGAAGGAATGGGTGACGTTTCTGGTCGAGACAATAGACAATAGGTGCAGGAGGAGGCCGTTCGGCCCTTCGAGCCAGCACCGCCATTCAATGTGATCATGGCTGATCATTCTCAATCAGTACCCCGTTCCTGCCTTCTCCCCATACCCCCTGACTCCGCTCTCCTTTAAGAGCTCTATCCAGCTCTCTCTTGAATGCATTCAGAGAATTGGCCTCCACTGCCTTCTGAGGCAGAGAATTCCACAGATTTACAACTCTCTGACTGAAAAAGTTCTCAGTTCTAAAAGACCCTTCGTCATTTCCCTGTCATAGAATCATAGAGTGATACGGTGTGGAAACAGGCCCTTCGGCCCAACTTGCCTAAACCGGGCAACATGCCCAGCTACACTAGTCCCACCTGCCTGCGTTTGGCTCATATCCCTCCAAACCCGTCCTATCTATGTGCCTGTCGAAATGTTTTTTAAATATTGGGTTAGTCCCAGCCTCAACTACCTCCTCTGGCAGCTCGTTCCATACACCCACCACCCTCTGAGTGGAAAAATTACCCCTCAAGATTCCTATTCAATCTTTCCCCCCTTCACCTTGAACCTATGTCCTCTGGTCCTCGATTCACCCACTCTGGGCAAGAGACTCTGTGCGTCTACCCGATCTATTCGGTAGCGCAGCGGTAGAGTTGCTGCTTTACAGCGAATGCAGCGCCGGAGACTCAGGTTCGATCCTGACTACGGGTGCTGCACTGTAAGGAGTTTGTACGTTCTCCCCGTGACCTGCGTGGGTTTTCTCCGAGATCTTCGGTTTCCTCCCACACTCCAAAGACGTACAGGTATGTAGGTTAATTGGCTGGGTAAATGTAAAAAATTGTCCCTAGTGGGTGTAGGATAGTGTTAATGTACGGGGATCGCTGGGCGGCACGGACTTGGTGGGCCGAAAAGGCCTGTTTCCGGCTGTATGTGTATGATATGTATGATATGATTCCTCTCGTGATTTTGTACACCTCTATAAGATCACCCCTCATCCTCCTGCGCTCCATGGAATATCATATCATCATCATATATATACAGCCGGAAACAGGCCTTTTCGGCCCACCAAGTCCGTGCCGCCCAGCGATCCCCGTACATTAACACTATCCTGCACCCACTAGGGACAATTTTTACATTTTACCCAGCCAATTAACCTACATACCTGTACGTCTTTGGAGTGTGGGAGGAAACCGAAGATCTCGGAGAAAACCCACGCAGGTCACGGGAGTCCCAGCCTGCTCAACCTCTCCCTGTAGCTCACGCCCTCTAGCCCTGGCAACTTCCTCGTAAATCTTCTCTGCACACTTTAGTTGTCGAAGCAACAGTTTGGGTAAAAATAAAAATATTTGCATCTAGATCTCACCGTACATCTTGCGAAGATGTGAATATACGCAGTGTCACAAGAAGAGATCGTTATCACACACGCTGATTACTGGTGTTCTTTTAACTGTACTCTGCATTTATTATCTTTTCAGAGCAGTAGAACTGTTTCAGTTCAGTTCAGTTTATTGTCCCGTGTACCGAGGTACAGTGTAAAGCTTTTGTGACGTGCTAACCAGTCAGCGGAAAGGCAATACGTGATTACAATCGATCCATTCACAGTGTACAGACACACCGATCAGCCAAAAGAACTATGACCTGATGAGCCAAAACATTGGTCTGAAGATGGGTCTCGACCCGAAACGTCACCCATTCCTTCTCTCCTGAGATGCTGCCTGACCTGCTGAGTTACTCCAGCATTTTGTGAATAAAATACCTTCGATTTGTACCAGCATCTGCAAGTATTTTCTTACATGACCACCTGCCTAATATGCTGTTGGTCCTCCGTGTGCAGCCCCATACGCAGCAGGGTGCGATGCACTGTGTATTGTGACACATTCCTCCCGTCACCACCATTAACATTTTCTGTGACTTGTGCCACAGTCGACCTTCTGTCGGTTCGGACCAGACGGGATAGCCTTCGTTGCCCTCGCGCATCGATGAGCCTTGGGCGCCCAACACCCTGCCTGTCGCCGGTTTGTGGTTTGTCCCTCTTCGGACCACTGTCGGTCGGTACTCACCACTGCTGACCGGGAGCACCCCACAAGCCTTGCTGTTTCAGAGATGCTCTGACCCAGTCGTCTGGCCATAACAAATTGGCCCTTGTCAAAGTCGCTCAGGTCTTTACTCCTGCCCATTTCTCCTGCATCCAACACATCAACTTCAAGAACTGACTGTTCACTTGCTGCCTAATATATCCCACCCCTTGACAGGCGCCATTGTAACAAGATCATCAATGTTACTCACTTCGCCTGTCAGTGGTCATAATGTTTTGGCTGATCGGTGTACATGATAAGGGAATGACGTTTAGTGCAAGGTAAAGCCAGGAAAGTCCGATCAAGGTTAGCCCAAGGGTAGAGATTTAAGAGGGTGGAACGATTGTAATGTGTGATTGTGGATCGGTTTCTGTGGCCAGTGCGCCATTAGGGTTGGCAACTTCCTCACTCCCAAATACGGGACAAGGTGACGTCACCGCCCCGCGCCCCACGTGACCTCACCCAGCCAGCGGCCACCTGCTCCCGCTCCACCAACGGCGGCCGCCTGGGCCGGGAGCACGTGGCCGCTGGCTGGGTGAGGTCACGTGGGGCGTGGGGCGGTGACGTCACCTTGTCCCGTATTTGGGAGTGAGGAAGTTGGCGACCAAACTAATACGGGACAAGGGAGGTCCATTACGGGACAAACTAACTTAGCCCAAACTACGGGATGTCCCGGCTAATACGGGACAGTTGGCGACCCATAGGCACCATCTAGGAAGCTGTACAGCAGGGAAACAGGCCCTTCGGCCCACTTGTCCATGCTGACAAGGTTGACAGACAGGGCTAGTCCCATTTGCCTGCGTTTGCCCCCATAGCCTTTGAAACCCATCCTTGCATTAGTATACTTTAGAGACACAGCAAGGAAACAGGCCCTTCGGCCCACCGAGTCCATGTCGACCAGCGATCATCTTGTACACTACCACTATCCTACACACACACGCTAGGGACAATTTACAATTTTTACCGAAGCCAATTAATCTATAAACATGTACGTCTTCAGAGCGCGGGAGGAAACCGGAGCACCCGGAGAAAACCCACGCAAGTCACGGGGAGACCGTACAAACTCCGTACAGAAAGCATCCGTGGTCGGGATCGAACCCGGGTCTCTGGCGCCCTGAGGCAGCAGCTCTACCCGCTGCCACGCTGAAGAAGGGTCATAGAAACACAGAAACACAGAAAAACAGGCGCAGGAATAGGCCATTCGGCCCTTCAAGCCAGCACCGCCATTCAATATGATCACGGCTGATCATCCAAAATCAGTACCCCGTTCCTGCCTTCTCCCCATATCCCTTGATTCCATTAGCCCCAAGAGCTAAATCTAACTCTCTCTTGCAAACATCCAGTGAATCGGCCTCCACTGCCCTCTGTGGCAGAGAATTCCACAGATTCACAACTCTCTGGGTGAGAAAGTTTTTCCTCATCTCAGTCCTAAATGGCCGACCCCTTTGTCTTAAACTGTGTGTGGCCCCTGGTTCTGGACTCCCCCAACATTGGGGAACATTTTTCCTGCATCTAGCCCGTCCAATCCTTTAAGAAGTTTACATGATCAGTCTGAGGAAGGGTCTCGACCCGAAACGTCACCCATTCCTTCTCTCCCGAGATGCTGCCTGACCCGCTGAGTTATTCCAGCATTTTGTGAATAAATACATGTTTCTATAAGATCCCCTCTCATCCTTCTAAATTCCAGTTTGGTCCTGACCCAAAATGGGACCTATCCATGTTCTCCAGAGACGCTGCCAGACCCATTGAATTACTCCAGCACTTTGTGTCTTTTCTTTGTGTAAACACGCACCTGCAGTTCCTTGAGTCTACTGATCCCCCTGAGTCCTTGTCAAAGCTGCTTTCTGCCATGCATTGATAACGTGCCATGCATTGATAACGTGCCATGCATTGATAACGTGCCTGTGCACAAAAAAATCATTAAAACATTACACTTAAACAACCAAAATATTATTTGTATTCAGCTTTAAGCTGGTCTTGGGAGAATATGCTTGGCGTTTAGAAAGCTGGGCAGAGATTAATTTGTTTGTGTGGAGTTTTGACCATTGGAGAGAGCCCAGTAATCTGATAAACAGCAGACACAGCCAGTGGCATTGTTATTATTCAGACAGAGTTTGATTCTCCTTTGCTTTGGGTTTGCCTTGATTTATCAGGCAGTTTCAGTTTCAGTTTAGAGTCATAGAATGATACAGCGTGGAAACAGGCCCTTCGGCCTAACTTGCCCACACCGACCAACATGCCCCGTCTACACCAGTCCCACCTTTGGTCGAAGGGGAGGGGAGGGGAGGGGAGGGGAGGGGAGGGGAGGGGAGGGGAGGGGAGGGGAGGGGAGGGGAGGGGAGGGGAGGGGAGGGGAGGGGAGGGGAGGGGAGGGGAGGGGAGGGGAGGGGAGGGGAGGGGAGGGGAGAGCGATGCAGGGCAGGGTTACCATGCAAGGGTGAGGTCTTAAATTATCTTAAGGCTCCAAGTCCTTCAAACCCATCAAGTCCGAAGAAGGGTCTCGACCCGAAACGTCACCCGTTCCTTCTCTCCAGAGATGCTGCCTGACCCGCTGAGTTACTCCAGCATCTTGTACAGAAACAGAGAAACATAGAAAAATAGCTGCAGGAGGAGGCCATTCGTCCCTTCGAGCCAGCACGGCCATTCAATATGATCACGGCTGATCATCCAAACTCAGTTCCCCGTTCCTGCTTTCTCCCCATATCCCTTGATTTATTTAGCCCTAAGTATCTATCTTCTGTCCTATCCATGTACCTGTCTAACCGTTGCTTAAACGTTGGGATAGTCCCAGCCTCAACTACCTCCTCCGGCAGCTCGTTCCATACACCCACCACCCTCTGTGTGAAAAAGTTACCCCTCAGATTCCTATTAAATCTTTCCCCCTTCACCTTAAATCTATGTCCTCTGGTCCTCGATTCCCCTACTCTGGGCAAGAGACTCTGTGCGTCTACCCGAACTATTCCTCTCATGATTTTGTACACCTCT
Source organism: Rhinoraja longicauda (assembly GCF_053455715.1). NCBI lineage: Eukaryota > Metazoa > Chordata > Chondrichthyes > Rajiformes > Arhynchobatidae > Rhinoraja > Rhinoraja longicauda. Next base: position 35,167 of record NW_027601489.1, on the reverse strand, counting down.
CTATAAGATCGATTGTGTGCAGTTTTGGTCTCCTAATCTGAGGAAAGACGTTCTTGCCTTAGAGGGAGTACAGAGAAGGTTCACCAGATTGATCCCTGGGATGGCGGGACTTGCATATGAGGAAAGACTGGATAGACTGGGCTTGTACTCGCTAGAATTTAGAAGACTGAGGGGGGATCTTATAGAAACATATAAAATTCTTAAGGGGTTGGAGAGGCTAGATGCAGGAAGATTGTTCCCGATGTTCGGGGAGTCCAGAACCAGGGGTCACAGCTTAAGGATAAGGGGGAAGTCTTTTAGGACCGAGATGAGAAAACATTTCTTCACACAGAGAGTGGTGAGTCTGTGGAATTCTCTGCCACAGAAGGTAGTTGAGGCCAGTTCATTGGCTATATTTAAGAGGGAGTTAGATGTGGCCCTTTTTGCTAAAGGGATCAGGGGGTATGGAGAGAAGGCAGGTACAGGCTACTGAGCTGGATGATCAGCCATGATCATATTGAATGGCGGTGCAGGCTCGAAGGGCCGAAAGACCTACTCCTGCACCTATTTTCTATGTTTCTATGTTTCTACCCCTCATCCTCCTGCGCTCCAGGGAATAGAGTCCCAGTCTGCTTAACCTCTCCCTGTAGCTCAGACCTTCGAGTTCTGGCAACACCCTCGTAACTATCTTTTACGGTTCTCACATGCACTGAGGTACAGTGAAAAGCCATTTAGCAGAAAGACAATACATGATTAGGCCATTCGGCCCTTCGAGCCAGCACCGCCATTCATTGTGATCATGGCTGATCATTCTCAATCAGTACCCCGTTCCTGCCTTCTCCCCATACCCCCTGACTCTGCTATCCTTAAGAGCTCTATCTAGCTCTCTTTTGAATGCATTCAGAGAATTGGCCTCCACTGCCTTCTGAGGCAGAGAATTCCACAGATTCACAACTCTCTGACTGAAAAAGTTTATCCCTCATCTCCGTTCTAAATGGCCTACCCCTTATTCTTAAACTGTGGCCCCTTGTTCTAGACTCCCCCAACATTGGGAACATGTTTCCTGCCTCTAACGTGTCCAACCCCTTAATAATCTTATACGTTTCGATAAGATCTCCTCTCATCCTTCTAAATTCCAGTGTGTACAAGCCTAGTCACTCCAGTCTTTCAACATATGATAGTCCTGCCATTCCGGGAATTAACCTAGTAAACCTATGCTGCACGCCCTCAATAGCAAGAATATCCTTCCTCAAATTTGGAGACCAAAACTGCACACAGTACTCCAGGTGCGGTCTCACTAGGGCCCTGTACAACTGCAGAAGGACCTCTTTGCTCCTATACTCAACTCCTCTTGTTATGGAGGCCAACATGCCATTGGCTTTCTTCACTGCCTGCTGTACCTGCATGCTTCAAGGACAGTATAAAAATAAAAGGGAAGACATATAACATGGCAAAGATAAGCGGGAAGCAAAGAGTGGGGATAAATGGGTCCCTTTCGGAATGGCAGGCAGTGACCAGTGGGGTACCGCAAGGTTCGGTGCTGGGACCCCAGCTATTTACGATGTACATTAATGACTTAGACGAAGGGATTAAAAGTACCATTAGCAAATTTGCAGATGATACTAAGTTGGGGGGTAGTGTGAATTGTGAGGAAGATGCAATAAGGCTGCAGGGTGACTTGGACAGGTTGTGTGAGTGGGCGGATACATGGCAGATGCAGTTTAATGTAGATAAGTGTGAGGTTATTCACTTTGGAAGTAAGAATAGAAAGGCAGATTATTATCTGAATGGTGTCAAGTTAGGAGGAGGGGGAGTTCAACGAGATCTGGGTGTCCTAGTGCATCAGTCAATGAAAGGAAGCATGCAGGTTCAGCAGGCAGTGAAGAAAGCCAATGGAATGTTGGCCTTCGTAACAAGAGGAGTTGAGTATAGGAGCAAAGAGGTCCTTCTACAGTTGTACCGGGCCCTGGTGAGACCGCACCTGGAGTACTGTGTGCAGTTTTGGTCTCCAAATTTGAGGAAGGATATTCTTGCTATGGAGGGCGGTGCAGCGTAGGTTCACTAGATTAATTCCCGGAATGGCGGGACTGTCGTATGTTGAAAGGCTGGAGCGATTGGGCTTGTATACACTGGAATTTAGAAGGATGAGGGGGGATCTTATTGAAACATATAAGATAATTAGGGGATTGGACACATTAGAGGCAGATAACATGTTCCCAATGTTGGGGGAGTCCAGAACAAGGGGCCACAGTTTGAGAATAAGGGGTAGGCCATTTAGAACGGAGATGAGGAAGAACTTTTTCAGTCAGAGGGTGGTGAAGGTGTGGAATTCTCTGCCTCAGAAGGCAGTGGAGGCCAGTTCGTTGGATGCTTTCAAGAGAGAGCTGGATAGAGCTCTTAAGGATAGCGGAGTGAGGGGGTATGGGGAGAAGGCAGGAACGGGGTACTGATTGATAGTGATCAGCCATGATCGCATTGAATGGCGGTGCTGGCTCGAAGGGCTGAATGGCCTACTCCTGCACCTATTGTCTATTGTCTATTGTCTATTGGGAGATTTTTAAAGATCAGCAGAACGTAACTAAAAAGGCAATAGGGGGAGAAAAGGTGAATTATGAAGGTAAGCTAGCCAAGAATATAAAGGAGGATAGTAAAAGCTTCTTTAGGTTTGTGAAGAGGGTCGGGCAGCATCTCTGGAGAAAATGAATGGGTGACGTTTCGGGTCGATTCTCTACTTCAATACAATACAATACAATACAATATATCTTTATTGTCATTGTACCCAGGGGTACAACGAGATTGGGAATGCGCCTCCCATACGATGCACTAATTTAGGTAATTTAGACAGCAGCAACCCAACGAAACGAACAGTTGTAACAGTTTTGGACAGGGTAAAGTGCAAGTTGATCTATGCGTTGTGGCCATCCGGCTCAGCAGGACCAGTTCATAGCAGCTATGGCCCTGGGGGATGAAGCTGTTCCTGAGTCTGGAGGTGCGGGCGTAGAAGGCCTTGTATCGTCTGCCCGATGGAAGGAGTTCGAGACAGACTGTGCAGGGTGTGAGAGTCTTTGTGGATGCTGGTGGCTTTTCTGAGGCATCGTGTGTTGTAGATGCCCTCCAAGTCTGGTAGCTGGTGTTCCGATGGCCCTCTGAGCTCTATGGACTACCCGCTGTAGAGCTTTCCTTTCTGCCTCCGTGCAGCTGAGGTACCACACAGGGATTCCATGCGTTAGGATGCTCTCTATGGTGCAGCGGTAGAAGGTCGTCAGCAGCTGTTGGGGTAGACCAGACTTTTTCAGTGTTCTTAAGTAGAACAGTCTTTGTTGTGCCTTCTTGACCAGCGCAGCAGTGTTATTGGACCATGTTAGGTCCTCCGAAATGTGAGTGCCCAGAAACTTGAAGCTGGACACTCTCTCCACACTGACCCCATTGATAGAGATCGGGGCATATTCCCCGTTATGTGACCTACGGAAGTTGATGATCAGCTCCTTGGTCTTGGTGGTATTTAGGGACAGGTTGTTATCCGAGCACCAGTCCGCCAGGTTCTGCACCTCCGCTCTATAGTTTGTTTCATCCCCGTTGGTGATCAGCCCGATCACCGTTGTGTCATCTGCAAACTTGACAATGGTGTTGGTGTCGAATGCAGGAACACAGTCGTGTGTGAAGAGGGAGTAGAGCATGGGGCTCAGAAACACAGCCCTGTGGGTGTGCCGGTACTCAGGGTGATAGTGGAGGACAGGTGCGGGCCCATTCTCACTGCCTGCGGTCGTTCCAGCAGGAAGTCCAGGATCCAGTCACATAATGACGAGCTAAGGCCTAGCTGGTGGAGTTTGGTGATGAGCTTGGTGGGGATGACCGTGTTGAAGGCGGAGCTATAGTCTATGAATAGCATCCTCACGTACGTGCCCTGTCTCTCTAGGTGAGTCAGGACAGTGTGAAGAGCCAGAGAGATGGCGTCCTCTGTAGATCTATTTGCCCTGTATGCAAATTGATGTGGGTCCAGTGAGTCAGGGATGCTGGATTTGATGTGTGAGAGGACTAGCCTCTCAAAGCACTTCATGACAATCGGCGTTAGGGCAACCGGGCGGTAGTCGTTCAGGTTGGAGATCTTTGCTTTTTTCGGCACCGGAACTATGATAGCCGACTTCAGGCACTTGGGGACCGTAGCCAGAGATAATGACAGGTTAAAGATCTTGGTGAATACCTCAGACAGCTGTTCAGCACAGTCCTTCAGTACCCTTCCTTGAACACCATCCGGTCCTGCAGCCTTGCGTGGGTTGACCCTTTGCAGAGCGCGTTGTACCTCCTGTGTGCTCAGTTGCAAGACCTGTCCCACCGCCTCGGCTTGGGTTCTTTCACTCAAGGTGGTTTTGCCAGTTTCAAAGCGGGCAAAGAAGGTGTTAAGCTCGTTGGTCAATGCCATATCGCTGTGGGGGCAGGCAGGGCTGCTCTTGTAGCCAGTGATGTCCCTGACACCCTGCCACATGCTTCTGGTGTCCGTGGTGTTGAAGTGGTCTTCCACCCGTTGCCTATGGGTGTCTTTGGCCCTTTTAATGCCTTTGCTTAGGTGTGATCTGGCAACACCGTATGCTGAAGTGTCACCAGATTTAAAGGCATTGTTGCGTGCCCTCAGCAGGTTCTGTACCTCCTTGTTCATCCAGGGTTTCCGGTTTGGGAACATCTTTATCACCTTGTCCTCCGTGACATTTTCCACACAGCAGTTGATGTAGGAGAGCACAGTGGATGCGTATTCCTCCAAGTCTACCTCTATCTCTGAACCGTAGGTGGCCTGTTGTGCAAACAGGTCCCAGTCGGTGCGATCAAAGCAGTCCTGGAGTTGTAGGGTGGCATTCTCGGGCCATATTTTGACCGTCTTTATTGTGGGTTTGGTCTTGCGGATGAGGGGTTTGTATGCGGGCAGTAGAAACAGTGAGAGGTGATCGGATTGTCCCAGGGGTGGGCAGGGGAGAGCTCTGTAGGCGTCCTTTACATTGGTGTACACCTTGTCCAGTGTGTTTGAGCCCCTGGTAGGGCACTGCACATGCTGATGGAATTTGTGGAGCGAGGCTCGTAGGTCGACCTGATTGAAGTCCCCTGCAA